>NC_134357.1:340112127-340357127 GCF_048569485.1 Anomaloglossus baeobatrachus
GGGGCGCCCTCTGGCTGGTCTTGTCCTTCCTCCTCAGCGTGCAAGGACCACACTCCTGGCACCAGGCTTCTAACGACTCCCGCATCCCACTCCAGTAGAACCGCTCTCTCAGCAGCATCTCCAGCTTTTTCCACCCGGAGTGCCCGGCACCATCATGGTATGCCCGCAAAACAGTAGCTACATCAGCTTGGGGAATAACCAACTGGCAGATTTTCTCATGAGTCTTCGGGTTGATCAGCTCACGGTACAGCTTCCCTTGATGTAGATACAGCCGTTTCCGTTCTTTCCACAAGCGCTGGGCTTCAGCTGGGGCGGAAGGGTCCATTCCAACAGCACCTTGTTCCACCAGGGTCTTGACGAGGCGGACAGCCGGCGCCTGGGTTTGAGCTTCCTGCCACTCTTGACTGGGTCGTGGGTCCAAGTCCACCCGTTGTTGGTGTACCTGTACCTTCTCAGTTGATGGCTGGTGAAATGCAGGCAACTCGATCTCCTCGAGGTCGTCATTCTCGCACCCTTCCTCTGACAAATGGGGCATTCGGGAGAGTGCATCAGCATTAATGTTGACACGACCAGCACGGTACTTGATGGTGAAGTCATAGTTGGCTAGCCGGGCCACCCACCGCTGCTCCAACGCGCCCAACTTGGCCGTGTCCAGGTGAGTCAACGGATTGTTGTCCGTGAAAGCGGTGAATTTCGCTGCAGCCAAGTAGTGGCGGAACCTCTCTGTGATAGCCCATACCAATGCCAGGAGCTCGAGCTTGAAGGAGCTGTAGTTCTCAGGGTTCCTTTCAGTTGGCCGAAGCTTCCGGCTAGCATAAGCAATCACTTTCTCCTTCCCATCCTGGACCTGGGACAGGACTGCTCCTAGTCCCACATTGCTGGCGTCTGTGTAGAGGATGAACGAACAGCCATAGTCAGGATACGCTAAGACCTCTTCTCCGGTCAAGGCCGCCTTCAGCTGGCAGAAGGATTCCTCATGCTTTTCTTCCCACACCAGTGGGGCTCCGATGGGTCTACCTCCTTTGGTCTGTCCCACGAGGAGATCTTGCATGGGGGCAGCCATCTTTGTGTACCCTTTGATAAAGCGCCGGTAGTACCCCACCAGACCCAGAAACTGCCTTACTTCCCTCACGGTGGTTGGTCTCGGCCAGCCCTGGATGGCAGTGATCTTCTCAGGGTCGGGGGCGACACCTTCTGCACTTACCACGTGCCCCAGGTACTGCACTCTGGGTTTCAGCAGGTGACACTTAGAGGGCTTCAGCTTCATCCCATATTTGGCAAGGGACGCGAACACTTCGGCCAGGTGCTCCAGATGGGCTTCATACGTCTGGGAGTAAACAATCACATCATCCAAGTACAATAGGATGGTCTCGAAGTTTAGGTGTCCCAGACAGCACTCCATCAGCCGTTGGAAGGTTCCTGGGGCATTGCACAGCCCGAACGGCATACTATTGAATTCACAGAGCCCAATCGGGGTGGTGAAGGCGGTTTTCTCCCGGTCTTCCGGGGCCACGGCCACTTGCCAGTACCCACTGGTGAGGTCAAGGGTAGAGAAGTAATTTGCAGTTCTCAGTGCGGCAAAAGACTCTTCAATACGGGGCAGTGGGTAGGCATCTTTATGGGTTATCTGATTAATCTTCCGGTAGTCCACACACATCCGCATGGTACCATCCTTCTTCTTGACCAGTACCAACGGAGCGGCCTAGGGACTACAGCTGTCCCGAATAACCCCTGCCTCCTTCATATTCCTCAACATATCTTTGGCACACTGGTAATGTGCAGGGGGAATAGGCCTGTACCTCTCTTTGATAGGGGGGTGTTCCCCGGTGGGGATATGGTGTTGGACCCCCTTGATCTGCCCAAAGTCTAGTGGATGTTTGCTGAAAACCTGTTCATACTCCCGCACCACCCTGTATACCCCTGCTTTGTGATGTGTAGGGGTATCATCAGTGCCCACGTGTAGCTGTTGGTGCCACTCATTTACCTCCCCTTGAGGCGGGGAAGTGCTGGTAGTAGGTGGGGAGACTGAGGGACTGGCTTCGTGGATGGTGTGGGGATCCAGGGTGAGGAGCTTGGCAATGGTGGCATACCGGGGAAGCCTGACTTCTTCCTCCCCACACTTCAGCACCCTCACGGGCACTCTCCCCTTCTTCACGTCTACCACCCCTCGGGCGGCCATTACAGTGGGCCAGTGCTCGGAGGGTATGGGCTCCATCATGACAGGGTAGTCGCGCCCCTGAGGCCCTACTGCTGCCCTACACCAAATCATCATCTCACTCCTAGGGGGCACAAGCAACGGAGCAACATCCATCACTCTCACTCCACCAATCTCTCCTCCTGTTGAGTTTACATGCTGGCGGTACATCAAGGCTCGGATCTCACGCTGCACAGCTCTCTGTCGGCTCCCTGCCGCCGTGGCGGCCAGCTGCTGCAGTAGGGCCAACACATCACCCATACAGTGCTCCATCACATTGGTTCCTAGCACTATCTTTGGGTTATGATCACTGGGTTCATTCATGATCACAATCATACCCTCGTGTTGCAGTTCAGCTTGCCCTACTGTCATAGCCACCTGTTTATACCCCACTTGGGTCAATGGGAGTCCATTGGCAGCAATTAGCGTTATACTAGTGTCTGGGGGTGCCAGCTCGTCTACCCCCCAATACCGCTGGTACAATGTGTATGGTATGGTGGTTACCTGTGATCCAGTGTCCAAAAAAGCCATCACCGGTATGCCGTCCACAGCCACGGGGATGATGGGCCGGGCCCCGATATACCAGTCCCGCCAGTCCGAGGGGCCATGGGGTTCTACTCCTGAGGGTTGGCCCGGGGCCCCAGGGGTTGCTCGTTTAACGGGCACTGTCGAATGTAATGTCCAGGCTTACGGCACTTGTAGCAGGTTGGAGGTCTGCTCCGCGGGTTGCTATTACTTCTCCGCTGTATCCAGGGAACATCCTCAGGGCTGTCGGCAAGCTGTATTTGTGCTGAAGGCTGAGATCTGGTCAAAGGTTGGAGTGCAGCAAGAATCTTGGCGAGGTCTCCGTCCATGCGACGGGCCTGGGCTGCCAGTTCCTCCATAGTGCTGCTTGGGGCGGTAGGTGTTGGAGAGGTTGGTAGGGCAGGGGCCACCACAATGGGGGCCGTCTCAATGGGCCACGGGGCTGGCTCCAGGACTTCTGAGGCTGGGGGCTGTGGTGCTTTAATGGCCCGCTCCTTTAACACAGCAAAGTCCACATCAGGGTGTTCCAGGGCCCACAGCCGGAGTTGTTTGCGATCTTCAGGGGATCTCATCCCCTGCACAAATTGCTCTACTAACATCTTGTTGCTGTCCGCCTCATTGATAGGATTCACCCGCTTTAGCGTGCGGAGGGCGGTTTGCAGGCATAGAGCATAGTCCTGAATGCTATCCACAGCCCGTTGCCGGCACTGGTAAAACTGCATCCTCAGCTCAGCTTCAGTCCGGGTCTCAAAGGCAGTCTGTAGCTTCTCAAAGATGGTGGCTACAGAGAGCCTGTCCCCCTCGGCCCAGGTCTCCGCCTCCTGCTCAGCCGCACCGGTTAACTGGCCCAGCACTACCGCTGCGCGTTACTTATCGGTCAGGGGGTACAGCTCTAGCAACGGGTTAAGCTTTTTCCGGAAGACCTGTAAAGCATCAGGTTTCCCGTCATACTGCGGTAGCCAGGTAGCTCCGGGCGCATAGGGCAAGGAGAACGGCATCACCTGAGCGAGCGCAGGGGCCGCGGCACCTCCCGCCAGCGCGACCGGAACCTGGGCAGGCCCATTCCCATCCGCGGGTGCCACCGCGGCTGCGACCACCGCTCCTCCAGCGGCTCCGTCGGGCGCAGACATCTTGTTTCCGTCCCCCTTAGCTTCTTTCCGGCCCCTCCTTTATTGGGGCGGGGTTTTGGCCTTCGCGCCTCTGCTACTCGAGAAGACGCTCGAGCGGGAACTTTTCGCGCCAAAGATGGCAACTTCCGAAATTTTTCAGCCGGATACCTCCGGCGGTCACAAGGCGCACCTCTACCCAACGGCAGAGCGGTAAGATCATGTTCGTGATGCCAAGTTGTCGCGGGCGGAGGAGGGGACGCCACGCTCTCCCGCTGCTACTCGGGTCCGGCTGCCGTGGCTGCTGCGGCCTGCCACTGCTCAGTGGCTCGAGCGATGGGCCGGATCCCGGGGACTCGAGCGGCGCTCCTTGCCCGTGAGTGAAAGGGGGTTTTTGGGTGTGGGGATTGTTTATTGTCCGTGACGCCACCCACGGTTGTGGTGATTTGTTGACACCACCGCTGCTCTGTATGGGGATCCCGGGAGGGATGGTATGGAGCAGCCAGTTGTTGGGTTGCCCCTCCGTGGGTAGGTGTTGGTGATCCCGGGGCCCAGTGATGAGGTGGGTGATGCAGGGCTCGGTGGGGTGCAGGGACGCGGGGGCAGCTCTGTGCCTTGCGGCACTGTGGTACTCACTCAGCCTGAGACGATGACACAGTTCTCGGTAAAACACACGGCTGGAAAGACGGTTCCCACGGACGACTGCACTTGCTTTCCCCAGTAGGTGACGGTGACGGTCCCTCTGTCCTGCACCTAAGTTGTTAATGGTTGCGATGGGTTCCCACCGGTAACCCGCTCCCCGGCTTGGATATGGGCCGGAGGAGCCCTACTTTGCCCTGAGAAACTGGTGCCCTGGCGGTGGCGGTGTCTCTCCGTTACGGTTGGACTGTTGCCTTCAATCGGGACTTAGTTGTTGGGAGACAGACGTCCCCTTCACTGACGGATTTGGCAAATTATGGCGACTCCTAGCCTTGCCGGGATCCGAAAGGCCCCTGCCCTGGTGCTGACTGTTCTTCGTATACTGCTCCAGACCGCCGGGCCACCACCCATCCGCGGTCCTTCCAGCAACCTCCGAGCAGTCCCCCTGCAGACTATCACCGCCGTCTGCTGACCTTGCTGTCACTGTCCGGGGCACACACCCGGACCAACTTCAGGCTTTACTACTGTCACTTTTCTGTCACTTCAGCTTTCCTCTTTAGCTCCACTGTTTACTCCTCCACTCTAGCCCTTAGCTAGGCTCCGTTCTTCTTCCTGTCCAAACTCTATCTTGCTTCCTCTCACTTTCACTTCCCTTACTTCACTCACTGGTTCTCCCGCCTCCAGGGCTGTGAACTCCTCGGTGGGCGGAGCCAACCGCCTGGCCCACCCCCTGGTGTGAACATCAGCCCCTGGAAGAAGGCAACAAGGATTTTGGTAGCCTTGATGTTCCTAACTGGGGTGTAGGGTGTGGTGGTGTGATGACCTGTGACCCCTGGCTTGCCCAGGGCGTCACATATATATATGTCCACAGCCCTTCCTGTGAGGGGTGGAATCAGAGCTGGGGTTGAGCCTGGGCGGAGTCCCAAGGGGGCCCAAACATTTTGCCAGTATGGGGCCCTGAAATTCCTAGTGGCGGCCCTGTGTGTGCGATCTGATTGTGTGTGAGATCGGATGTTTGTGTGTGAGATTTGATTGTGTGTGTGAGATCTGATTGTGTGTGTGAGATCTGATTGTGTGTGTGTCTGTGTGTGTGTGAGATCTGATGTGTGCGGGTGTGCGATCACTGCAGGTCCTCTTCTCGGCATCTGGGGAGTATGATTACAGGGTGCCCGCTGTCTATAATGAAGTGTCCTGCAGTATGAGTATCTTTTTTAGCTGCATGGACACTTCATTATTAATCCACGACTAGGGCTTATTTTCGGAGGAGGGCTTATATTTAAGCCTTGCTCCGAAAATGCTGAAAATCCCTCCTAGGGTTTATTTTTGGGCGGAGGGCTTATTTTTGGAAAAACACGGTAGATGGACCTAGGTCTTTTTTTCAACCTAAGTGACTATGTACTATGTAATAAAAACGCTATTAAGCGTCCCCAATGTCTCCAAGAGAGCCCAACATTCTAAAAAAAGTTGGGCCAAAACTTCCAGGTTGTCTTATCCGGCATACAAAGCAAGATCCCACAACCCTCCACAGCCACTCTTGCAGTGAAAGATCTTTTAAATGCTGCTCTGTAGCTGCCTAGTTTGTTGGATCTTGCCAACTTCAGCGCTCCTCCACTCATCTGATGTTGCATCATGAGAGAGCTCATAGTTCAAGCCAGCGAGGCAGCCACTGGTCCTATCTGCGAATTGTCAACTGTGTACTGTATCGCTTCCCACCCAGCAAGCAGGAAGCTGAATGGCTGGTAAGCAGAGGGCGCAAACGTTACTGCGCCTCTGCAGAAAGGGGTCCCGCGGATGCCATCTCCTATTTCAGCTGGATCTGCTGCCAAGGACGTACATTCAGCTGAAATATTTTGTGGCACAGAGACCCGCTGACTCCTTGCGCTGCAATACACTTCACTGGCCAGTCAGAGGCCGGCAGTTGATGTTGGGAACCTTGTTAAAGGCGATGCGTGGCAGTGATGTCATGCGCCTCATGTGGCTGTCATGGAGAAGTCAGCTGCTGTCCTCAGCACCAACTATGTAGGATGTCAGTGGAATGGAAAAATTATTTTTTATTTAAAAAAAAAAGTGTTAGAAATGTGCGGTAGAACGAGAGACATTATTACTGGAAGGGGCCCAAGATGGGGGACATTATACCAGGAAGAGACCAGGATAAGGACAATATTAAATAAAGAGGCCCAGGATGGTGAAATTATTAAATAAAGGGGCTGGGGAGGGGGACTTTTTTTTAGGAAGGGGCCAAGATGAGGGACATTTTTACTGCAAGGGACATTTTTACAGGAAGGGAATAGGGAGACATTATACAGGATGGTAGACATTATTTCAGTAAGGGGCTAGGATGGGTAATATACAGTAATTACAGGAAGGGGCCAGGATGAGGGACATAACAGGAAGTGACTAGGATGAGGGCCATTATTAAAGGAAGAGGCCAGGATGGGAGACATTATTACATAGGGGGTGATCACATATGTCTTTATAGGATCTAGACCACTACAAGGGCCCTTACATATGACCAACATGTAGGTGGTAAGATGTGTCGCCCAAGGGATACCGATCCAGCTTCAGGGACGCCACAGAGTCTTCTTCTGTAATATGGCAAACAGGTATGTCAGATTTTATATGTGTCGTGACGCCACTCACGGCTTGCGGTCAGGGATGACCGCCACTGGATGACCGCCACTGCAGATTTTATGAGCGTCTGGGGCTGATGGGGTGTGCAGTCAGATGGTGTGGCCTCCCGTGAGTGAGGCAGGCTCCAGGGGCTCAGGTGTGTAGAATAACGGGTCCAGAATACCTCAGGCAGAGTCCAAAAGTCATTTAACTGATTTTTACTCACAGATGTTATGGTGAGCTGACCCTTCAGGCCAGTCTGAGGGTAACAGGTTAGCTCGCCTTCCTAGCACTTCTGTGTTCGGATAACCCCCTGACGTGAAGTACCACGGGGGTCTATCCGCCTTTTCTACCCTTTTTGGATCATTTGCCGGCAGCGTGGACCAGGTGAGATGGCTTCTAGCTCTGTCTCCTTATGCGTCTGTCGCGGGCGGAGGAGGGGACGCTGCGCTCACCCACTGCTCGGGTCCGGCTACTGCTGCTGCTCGGTGGTGGCTCGAGCGGTGGGCCGGATCCCGGGGACTCGAGCGGCGTTCCTCGCCCGTGAATGAAAGGGGGTGGTTTGGGTTTAGGGATATTGTCCGTGACGCCACCCACGGTTGTGGTGAGTTTGGTGACACCACCGCTGCTCTAGACGGGGATCCCGGGAGCGATGACAGGGAGCAGCTTGGATGTTGGTTCTCCCCTCCGTGGGTAGGGGGTTTGGTTGTCCCGGGGCCCGGTGAGGGGTTTATGGATGGCAGGCGGGTTACGGGGCCTGGTGAGGTGCAGGGTCGTGGGGGCAGCGCTGTGCCGCACGGCACGGTGGTACTCACTCAGCCAATGACGAATGCAAAGTCTCCGGTAAAACAAACGGCTGGATGGACGGGTCCCACAGACGGCTGCGGTGTTTCTCTTCCCGGCAGGTTGATGGTGACTGCCTTTCCCTGCACCTGTGTTGTGTTACGGTTCCAATGGCTTCCCACTGGTAACCCGCTCCCCAGCTTGGATGGATGCTGAGGGAGCCCCTTTTGCCCGCAGGCTCTGGCCCTGGGAACTGTAGCCTTGGTGGTGACTGTATTTCCCTCTACGGTTTGAGCAGTTGCCTTCAATCGGGTCTTGACTGCTGGCAAACCCCGGAGGTTCCCTTCGCTAACGGATTTGACAAATTTGACGGCGACTCCTAGCCTTGTCGGGGTCCGTAAGCCCTGCCGGATGGTGCTGGCTTCTCTTTACTCTCCGATCCGGTACCGCCGGGCCACCGCCCATCCACGGTCCATACGGTTTGCTCCAATTAGCCTCTCCTGCAGACGGTCACCACCGTCTGCCAACCTTGCTGTTCCGTCCGGGCCACACACCCGGACTGCCTTCAGACTGCTCCTCTACCACTTTACTTCCTCTCACTTCAAAACTCTAATCTCAACTCTCTCCTTTTCCCGCCTCCAGGACTGTGAACTCCTCGGTGGGCGGGAACAACCGCCTGGCCCACCCCCTGGTGTGGACACCAGGCCCTGGAGGAAGGCAACAAGGATTTTGTGTTTGGCTTTGGTGTGCCTAACCGGGGTGTGGGGTGTGTTGGTTTAGCTCTGTGACGACCTGGCTTGTCCAGGGCGCCACACGTCCCTACATTGCTGCTGAGGCTCGGACTCTGTGTGGTTGGTGAGGTACTTCTAGTTCCCCTCACCGGCAGGTTTAGCAGATAGTTAAACTTGAGTCTACTCTAGTTACTGTTCCCCGTACGTGCCTAGTCACCAGGAGCACCTCTTTTCTCTGACTCCTCGGTGACCGTTCTCCCCCGCCAACTGTCACTACACTGCGCAGGGTCTGACTAGTGTGAGCGCGCATATCCCTTAGCAACTGCCGCTCACCACTACCAGACTGGCTTGCTCCACTCCTTTCCTGAAAGCCTCTGCACTTTAGCTCCCAGCCCCTCCACTTCACCTCTTGAAAAGATTTGAAAGCTAGCCCCCTCTAGAGACTACCCAAGGGTCCCCTCTAAAGGTGTGGGAGACCTGGTTGCTATGTGTCTGTGCGTACACACCTCATTCTGGCCCTTAGGATTACCTGGAAGTACTGTCCCAGCATGGGTGCAGTACTCAGTGGTGCCTGACCAGGTCAGGGGTGCCACAAGCCCAAATCCAAATTTTTGTAACACTAACACTACTGCAGGAAGGGGTGTGCTCCTGAAAGTAGGATCATTAGACAATGCCTGTTATACATATGAAACCATGCTCATCAACAAATGTTCACAACAGAAGTAGATCAATGGGCTCAACATTTACTACAGTATGTACTCATATGGGCAGGAGGAAGGTAGAGGTAAAGGATATATCATACTGATATTAGAAGAATGTTTTACTGCCTATCCTTAAAAAATCCATTTTGCTCCACCTTAACCACATCTTCATATGTATGAAGCAGTAGCCCCATAAGTACAGTTCATCTCTGTTGATGGTCAGGGGGTGACGGATCATTAGCTGGAGAGAAAAAGGCTCCGGCTTGACTTTGTGAGTACAATGAAATATGAGTATTAACCCAAAAGGAAAATCGAGTAATTAATTATCCTTTCCGTAAACTTCAACTCTTAACTTTTCTTGGCAGCAGATAAATAGAGCAAGATGTTTCGTGAGAGTATTTTCAGCACAGCTGAATGTGCCAGTAACATGCAACCAACAGAGAGGAGTTGTATAGAAGTCTCGCACAATGCTTCACTACCCACTTCTCATACTGCGCATCCTGCCTGAAGGGCCACGATGATCCCTTTTTGATTAATAATTAACAACCCCTATTTCATGGAGCAACTCCCCAACAGAGGTGGTAAATATAGACTCCTCTAAAGTTTCTATAAACAGCTCTGTGATATAATATGGGGTCACCGCTTGCTAAGTACTGTGTTTAACGACAGATTCACAAAAGAGAAATTAGCAGACAAAAGGGTGAAACGCTTTATGAGGCACCAGCCTCTACAGACATGGGGCAAATTTATCAAACTGTCTAGAAGAAAAACAACCAATCAGAGTGCAGCTTTCATTTCATGAGCACTGTATAAAAAATGAAGGCCAAGTTGTGATTGGTAGCAAAGGCAGTTTGATAAATGGGAATAATGACCACCTCTCCACTGACACAAGCATGTGCCAGGCCCCAATTTTTGACTGAAAAGTTTCAACAAATAATTGCATGCCCTTGAACCTTTCTCCGGAAATTTCCCAGTGTCTTCTATAGTTTCCAGATTAGCAGTAAGGTATGATTTAAAAACTAAGGCCTCCAAATAATCATGGTGTTTACGTCAATTTTCTGACATAACACCTTCAAATGTGGTTGAATTTTGGCACAACATGAAGTTCTGTAAATGTTTCGCAACTTTTGCAGTTTTCTCACCAGTTCCAGGCAGCTTTGCCATAATGGATAGAGCTTGGAAAGGTACAAGGTGGGCCCCTTGCCTATCAGGTCGTCACAGGGTATTGCACAATCTACCCTCCCGTGCAATATCCACCTCCCTCTTGGTTATGGGTCCCTAACCAAATGGTGTTGCCTACATCAGCTAATCAAATCCTAGATACACCCTGCACCAAACCCACCAGACACACCAGTGGACGGCTTGAGTGGAATAGAGTCGCCCACCTGGGGGGTCAGGGAGGGGAGGTGAGGAGCGTAGTCAGTTGGTAGTCAGTCAGTTAGTGAGTGGTGGTGAGAGAGAAGCCCTCGAGTTGTGAGGAGCTTTGAGAAGGTTGGGAGCGGGGACTCCCAGAGAGAAACTGTCTAGGTGGCAGACAGTGGTCTGGGGCTAGAGGAGTTGGACCACCGGTCGCAGGGGATTGTGGCAAGGGGCACGGATCTGTAGAGCAGAACAGCCGGCGGCCTTGCACCATCACCGGGCTGGGACCAAGGCACGACGGGGTACGTGGATCCTAGGTCGAGGAGTAGCTGCATGCAACCCGATAATTTACCCATGGAGAATGGAGCCTTCAAGATTCGTTCCCAACTGCTCCAAAATCGGGGCACTAGCGCAACGAGAGGGATAAGACTTTCCATCCAAAACAGTCCAGAAAATCCCAAGCGTGAGCCAAGCTCCCATATTTAGCCACAGTGAGGAGCAGGACCCGACTATTTCCATACTACCGGGAGCAACAGAGAAGTAAACTTAGAGCCAGGAGGCAGGTCATGGATCACCAGGCAGCACCATTGGGGACGGGACCTGAACTAGCTCCCCTCGGCGGCAGCGGTGTCCAGAGACTTGGTTTACCCAGTTGTCAGTGTCTGCTTAATGGACTGAGTGAGTACAAGAGGGATCCCTGCATTCCCCCTACCCATGAAGGGTTCTAACACCTTGCTGCCCTGTTCCATCATCCCCAAGTACTCCCAACTGTAGCGGTGGTACTCCTAATTACCACACATCACGGATGGCGTTACGAACTCTATAATCCCTTGTAATACCCCCCTTCATTTGAGTGGCCGCACGACCCCCGGGTCCGGAGAACCTCGAGTCACTGAGAACCCAGGTCTGAGCAGCTCGGCTGCTGCCACGGGGGCGGCACAGTAACACCTGCCTGATTCATTAGGAGAGGCAGCGTTACTTATGCCAGAAAGGTTACTACAGTCCCTGAGATGTATAATACATGCCACCGACCAGATGCACCACATTCATTATATAGTGTCAAACTCTTAATGAGTTAGAAGCGTCCTATTTTTCCACACCATCACTACGAGTGGCATATGAAACACCAGTCGTAATGGATTGGGCCTAAATTTGGACTATCAGGGTCTCATATATGTATAATTAATTAGCCTGGATTTAAAATTGGAAGTAACCAGCCACTATGTCATGTTGCATCCTGTGCTCTATCTAAAAATGGTACCTCTGCCTAGAAATTTCCACAAACACCTGATATAACATATACTGCAGCGTGACTACCCAAATAGGCACTATTTACATTGTCAAGTCCTATGCAGTTGCCATAGGTTTGAATGCTGCAAATAACAAACCACTCCAGGGATTTTTTTTTTTATTTGAGCTCTGAAGTGGTGCTTTACATCTCACTCACTTTACCCACGATTATTACTCACCCTCCAGGGGCTTCACATTTTTGTGACGTTGCTCCAGTCCCGCGTCGCCACCTCGTGCCCAAGTTGCATCACAAATTCTCAATACAACTCTATGAGATCCAAAATGAGGCTCTCATAGAGTTGAATTGATTTGTGAACCCCAGCTCTTTCCATGAAACGCTGGAGCAGCCGACAGGTCACAAATCACCAGTGAGTGACTAGAGCAGTAGTGATGGAAAGTGAAGCTACCAAAGGGTGAGTATAAGACAGTGGTCAGGGGACTTAGAGTTTAAGCTCCACTCTAGAAGTAAAATAAAAAAAGTCTGATGGTGGTGCTTTAAAGAGTTAATTCAATCTTGCAGTCTCACACTCCAGCTGGCAACCATGTGAGAGAACGTTGACCAGTGCATATACAATTACCAGGCCAACAACCAGCCCAACAACTAGTGTAGCGCCCCTGAAGCCATCAGGGGGCTACAAGGTACTGCATCCCCACCAGGATGCAGGGCCTACCCCCTAGAGACCTAGAAGACCAGTGCAGGTAACACACAAATGCTCCAGATAATCCCATTTTCCCCAACATCCCCCATAGAATGGTACAAGGCTAGGGCAGGACTAATGGATGGCCGCCTAGAGGTGGAGCCAATCCAGTGCACTAGTTGACCAGGTGGGAGGGGCAGACAGTGGACAGTCAGGAAGACATTAGTCAGTCTAGCAGTGACAGTGGAAGTGAGCAGACGCACTGACAGGAGTGAACAGTGACCTGAGGACCCAGGTGGTTAGTTGCCGGTGGAGTACTCCGGAACTATGCACCAACGGGGTACAGGACCCTAGGTCAGGCAGAAGCTCCAGGCAGGCCTGATAACACCTGCACAGTGAGTGGACCATCAAGGACCTCACTGACCTTGAAGTTCGGGACTCAATAGCAAACGGAGAACCGGGGACAGGACCAGAGACTCCAACCCCACAGGGTTCATGCTACCGTCATATGGACTGCAGTGGAAGACCACCAGAAGGTGACCCCCAGCTGCTCTATGCCACGGGCACACACAAACCAAAAGACAGGAGCAGGGGAGGAAGCCACCAGGTTGCTAAACCAGCACTGAGACTACGGGGACCTGAAGGTGAAACTAGCCGACCTCGAGTGACCAGTTACCACCAGAAAATGAGTAAATAACCAGTTGCACTGAAACCCTCTTGTGTGGCCTACCTTCTTCCAACACCCGTCACATCACCTACTCTCTGGGGCCTGGCCCTGCTTGTGGAGGTCCTACGATCCAGGCTACCATTAACACCAGCCCCAGCAGCAGGAATTCTGCAGCGGCGGCTTCATCTACATAGCTGCAAAATTGCAAGTGGTGTCACATATGAACATTATTCTAATCCCCTGTAAATATTCTCCCCTTTTCAAAAAACACAGAGGGCACGGGACCGGGCAATGGCCACCAAAGTGAAATTCCTCAGTTATATGTGACGCCCCTGAGGCTTCCGTCGCCACAGGTCATTGCACCCCATCCAGCAGTGTGATGCCCCATTCTGGGAGAGGAAGAGAGTGAACTCCGGTCCCCTGGTAAATCCACACTACACCCATTGTTAGGTACATACTGGGACCAGGGAAAGTGGCAGTTACCCCCCCATGCTGCATGCTGAGAGGGGCCGTAAGACCCATCCCTGCTCCCATAGGGTGGTAGCTTAGCAACTGGGGAGGTGGGAGGAGCCACCAGAGAGCAGATAGAGAAAGGAAGGTCAAGTTAGTTTCAGTTTACCTCAGAGAGTGAGAGAGTGAGGAGCCAGCATGTAGTTGGAGAAGAAGAACGAGAGAAAGGAGGGAGGAGGAGGCCTGCTGGAGGCAGGCAAGGAGGAGGAAAGAAGGAAAGAAAGAAAGAAAGAAGGAAAGAAAGCTCCAAGTCAGACAGGAGCAGAGAAACAGAAGGAGACGCTTCCTGGTGAAGATCCTGGGACCCAGAGGTCCAGGTGACACCACGAAGGAGACAGAAGGAGTCGCAGGGCCACGGGTAGTCTGTATAGCTGTCGGGGCAGTTTAGAGCTACGGTGGCCTGTTCCACAGTAACATCGGTGGAGGGATCAAGCTGCGACAGGGGACGGTCCCTAGAGACTGGAGGAGTGCAAAGATCATCTCCAAACAGTAAAAACCGAGGCCCAGGGAATGTTGTAAACTCCCCGAGCCAGAACCCATAGCAGAACTTCCAGAAAAGGGGTAATCAGCCGACAGGTGACCCCCCCAGCCTGGAGGCTGTAGTGGAGGCCAAGCCAGGTTTATCCTATTAAAGGCAAGGCTAAGGAAGACAGCAGAAGAAAGAGACACTTAAGAGAAGGGTACCGGCTTTTACTCTCAGAATCACCCAGAAACGGCGGAGGTCCCTGACAGTGGTCCCAGCAGTCCAAGGGTCCCAACAGTACTGTGACAAGAAGTGTGAGTAAAGAACTTGAACTGCACCCTTGGAGTGGTCTCTGTTATTCCAGCTGCATAGACATTCACAAGCACCAACTGTGCCCCGGGCATTGCTCCACCTGTGGGGAGCAGTACCACCATTGCTGCCATAACATCATCCCGGCGGCCTCACACAGCAGCGGCGGCTTAATAGCCGCATACCACAGGTGGCGTCACGAACACAAACTTTATTTCATCAAGCCACATATTCTACTGACACCCACCAGTGCCACGGAGCCGGGCCCAGCCACCACTGACTACCACCGGACTAGTCCGGCCCGGCACCGGGTGTCCCATAGCCCTGGGGTGGGCGAGTCAACTTTGGCGTCACGAACAGGATTTCGTGCCCGGTCACACCGGGTACTGTGCGCCTGAAGAATCGTGAAATAGACTGTGTTACTGCGTGTTTCACTGTGTGAGAAACTGCCGCCATTGAAGCCACTGAGCGCGGGAAGAAGGGGGGCGTGAAAGAAGAAAGGGCACGAAGAGAAGCCCTGCCCCTTTGTCCAAGAAAAGAGCGCGAAGTGGTGCCCGCCATAGAAGGCGGAAGAAGAAGAAATGGCGACCAGATAAGCTGGCCGGCTGGCAGAAAGAGTCTAAATGCCAGACCAGCAGATAAAGAAAATGTACCTGATAGTAAGCGGAGCGGTGCCGGCCGTGATGGGCTGGACGCCAGTCTGGCGCCAGTTGCTAGTGCAGCCTCTGGCCCCGCCTCCGAGAAGGGAAAGGGAGCAGCCGAGTGGCGTGGTCGAGCACCCGAGCAGTGTTCCAGGCAGCATTCCCCAGGTCGGTAGCATGGCGGAGGAGCTGCAGCAAGGTGCACCAGGGACCGGAAGAGTGGATCCCGAGCTGGACCTGCTGAGAGAGGAAATGCGAGTCCTGGCCCGGAGGCTGAGTAGTGTGGAGGTGGAGGGGGACCGGCAGAAAGAAACGCCGAGGGTGCCGGAGGATCTGGAGCGGTGGATGGATGCCGCGGAGCAGAAGCAGGGTGAGCAACCAGAAACCCCGTCCAGTCCGGACCCAGGGCCCCGCCACGCGCCCCCGCTTAGCCCCTTCACTGACCCCCTGGCCTTCCCGGCCTACCCCGCGGACGCCCGGTGGGGCACCGGAGGCCTGCCTGAGACCCCCGCAGACGGAGCCTGGGGTGGGGTGAACCCTGAACAACTAGCGGGCCCCCTGCTGAGTCCCCCTGTGAGCCTCCTGGGAATGGCATCCCCGGGAGTGAATTGGGACGCAGCGCCCATTGAAAGCAGGGGACTGCAGCGGCCGCTGCGCCCCAAGGAAACTCCCCTGGCCAGCGAGCTGACGTGCCGGAGGCTGGTGGTAGAGTACCAGAGGGAGCGGGAACTCCGGGAGGAGAAACGGAGGGCCCGAGAAGCCGCTAATCTGGCCTCCAAAGAAGAGGTCAGGAAGGCCCTGAAGGGATCCGAGGGCCCAGTGCGACGGGGCCTAGTAGTGGACTTCCGACAAGCTGGTGGCTGGGGTTTCATCCGGGAGCCCGGTCTGGGCAAGGACGTATTTGTGGCCCGACGCGACATCGAGGAGCACCTGCCCAGAGGCCACCCAGGGAGAGATGCTAAGCTGGGTGATGTGGTAGAGTACACACGGCTGATGGGGAACCGTGGCTGGTATGCGCTGCATGTGCGTATCCTAAGGGAAGAAGCGGCCCCAGAAGAACCAGAGTGGTGCCGCACGATGCAAGCGCGCAGCCTCTCCCCTAGCAGCAGCACTACCTCAAGGCAGACCCAGGCCACAGAACTGAGCAGAGGTCCTGCGACAGCTACGCAAGAAACGCAGACCAGGATCTCCATGGCCTACATGCTGCCCAGGGCCCTGCCAAAGAAGGACCCCAGCAATGAAGAGTAAAGAAATAAGAAGCAGCTGAACTGTATATAGCCCCTGTCTGCCCCTCATTTGTTTTGAAGAAGTCCCTTATGTTCTGCCCCAATGTTCTTTTCGAAGATGACACCTTTTCCTGCTGTACTGCCCCTCATGCTTTTCGAAGATGTCACCCCCATGTTTATGTGTACCGGGCCACTAGACTGGAATGTGGTCCCTGGTAAATGTGATGTCTTATGTGTCCTGTGTAACCAGGCCACTGGACTTAGTGGCTGGTTGAGTATTTGCCCCATTGTTGTTTGAAAAGAAACGAACTGCCAGGCTACTGGACTTGTAGCCGAAAATGTATATAGTTGCACCCGTTGTGCCCCCTACCAGAATTATGGGGGATGTGCCCAACCGTGCAATGGACTGGAAGTGCACATGTAGTAGTTTCTTTATAAGAAGTTCGTAACGTTCGAATCATTGTGCCTCCCATAAAGGGAAGAAATGTTTTACTGTTTTACTGTTAATTATACCAAAAATGTTTTGCAGTTCTTCCACATGTTTTTGTTGTTTTTCAGCCCGAGGACGTGCTGGGATTTGCTGTGGGGGAGTGTGGCGCCCCTGAGGCTTCCGGCGCCACAGGTCATTGCACCCCATCCAGTGGTGTGATGCCCCATTCTGGGAGAGGAAGAGAGTGAACTCCGGTCCCCTGGTAAATCCACACTACACCCATTGTTAGGTACATACTGGGACCAGGGAAAGTGGCAGTTACCCCCCCATGCTGCATGCTGAGAGGGGCCGTAAGACCCATCCCTGCTCCCATAGGGTGGTAGCTTAGCAACTGGGGAGGTGGGAGGAGCCACCAGAGAGCAGATAGAGAAAGGAAGGTCAAGTTAGTTTCAGTTTACCTCAGGGAGTGAGAGAGTGAGGAGCCAGCATGTAGTTGGAGAAGAAGAACGAGAGAAAGGAGGGAGGAGGAGGCCTGCTGGAGGCAGGCAAGGAGGAGGAAAGAAGGAAAGAAAGAAAGAAAGAAGGAAAGAAAGCTCCAAGTCAGACAGGAGCAGAGAAACAGAAGGAGACGCTTCCTGGTGAAGATCCTGGGACCCAGAGGTCCAGGTGACACCACGAAGGAGACAGAAGGAGTCGCAGGGCCACGGGTAGTCTGTATAGCTGTCGGGGCAGTTTAGAGCTACGGTGGCCTGTTCCACAGTAACATCGGTGGAGGGATCAAGCTGCGACAGGGGACGGTCCCTAGAGACTGGAGGAGTGCAAAGATCATCTCCAAACAGTAAAAACCGAGGCCCAGGGAATGTTGTAAACTCCCCGGGCCAGAACCCATAGCAGAACTTCCAGAAAAGGGGTAATCAGCCGACAGGTGACTCCCCCAGCCTGGAGGCTGTAGTGGAGGCCAAGCCAGGTTTATCCTATTAAAGGCAAGGCTAAGGAAGACAGCAGAAGAAAGAGACACTTAAGAGAAGGGTACCGGCTTTTACTCTCAGAATCACCCAGAAACGGCGGAGGTCCCTGACAGTGGTCCCAGCAGTCCAAGGGTCCCAACAGTACTGTGACAAGAAGTGTGAGTAAAGAACTTGAACTGCACCCTTGGAGTGGTCTCTGTTATTCCAGCTGCATAGACATTCACAAGCACCAACTGTGCCCCGGGCATTGCTCCACCTGTGGGGAGCAGTACCACCATTGCTGCCATAACATCATCCCGGCAGCCTCACACAGCAGCGGCGGCTTAATAGCCGCATACCACAGGTGGCGTCACGAACACAAACTTTATTTCATCAAGCCACATATTCTACTGACACCCACCAGGGCCACGGAGCCGGGCCCAGCCACCACTGACTACCACCGGACTAGTCCAGCCCGGCACCGGGTGTCCCATAGCCCTGGGGTGGGCGAGTCATATACACCGCCCAGGACCGAGTACCCCATAACCCTGGGCGACACACTAGCCTACTGCACCCAAAGACCATTTTTCTACATAACAAGGCATGAATGGCTAAAGGAAGGTGAGGAACCCTCTAAAATATTTGTAATGGTTTTAAGGAGCTTGAATTTATGCCTCTATCACTCACAATAAAAAACTAGTGGGTTTTTTTCCTGAATAACGAGCTAATTTTGGTATATGTAAAAGTATTTGTGACCCCCACTTTTGCCAGGTGATGATCCTCCAGAACAATACCTGATACCTGAGATTTCTGGATCTTTATGGATTTAAAATTAGTTAGACAGTGGGCTACTGCGAGTTATAAGTAAGGATAACAAAAGTTACAACTCTATTTATAAGTCATGGTATATAATTATACTCAAACTGGCCTTGAGTGCTATGTAGTAATAATAGTGTTTGAGGCTGGTACTTTTGTAGACAAGCTCATGGAAAAAAACATGGGAAAAGATAGAGAGCAATTATAAATAGGAGGAGGAAAAAAAAACAGAAATCCCAATAGTAAACTTTGGCGGAGTGGATAAGGAGAATAGGAAAAAATTGGACTAATAATGGGAGCAACATGTGGCCTGTGAGCGCTCAGATTTTACCTTACTTGAACCTTCATTAAAGTTGTTTGAAGACTTTAAAGTTTGTTTTTCTGCGTTCACCCTCCCCTGGAGATCATTGCTGCTCTGCTGATCTGATTTACACATTGTTGTCATCTGTTTGTGGTTATCATGTTTTCAGTTTTACGTTATGTGTCACAACCCTTGTCTTCCCGAGCCACGGACAAGTCAGAGCCACTGCTGAGCGAGCAGATCTGCCCAGGAGAAGTCGCTTGGTGAGACGATGTCGTCTTTAATGAAAGCTGGGGGGAAGCTAGTTCAGTGTTTTTAGAATCAGTTCCTGTAATACATGAACCTTGGCATATGTTCAGAAATACAAGAATACATAGCCAATGTTAGTAACACAGCAGTTACTAATAACGTGGAAGCAACATATGACAACAAAATGAAAATGGTGATAATGGAAGTTAATAGACGAGATTATCTATGCCCATATGCTCCTGCTTATTAATTTCAAAGGGTTAATGCATAAAAGAATGAAGGATAGGCTATCAAATTTGGATAGCTGTCACTGAGGTTGTGAGTATCTCTGCCATGAAGGTGAAAGAAGGTAATTACTGCTAGAAGACCCTATCAACTGTTTCCATTTCACTATTTTGGAATACCCCTACAGGAAAAAAGTATCTCAGCCATTAAAATCAATAGTGGTGATCCTCTACCGTGAGTAGTACTAGATCTCCTGTGGTTTTCCATTACCTACAGTGCTAAGGAAGTACTTTACGTTACATGATGGCTTAATGTTGGACATTCTCTGGTCAAGCATTACTGGAAGTGGTTCTGGACATGGCTCATGGCTTAAACAAAACCTGACATCTTCCCTATTAAGCCCATTATGATGTGATATCTACAAAAAATGCCAACCTGACCTTAAAATGCAAACAGCCTGATAAAAAGCCTAACCATTTGAGTTATTACTAGTGAGGAGTGAGCACTAAAATGTTTGGGTGCTCGCTATTTGAGTTGATCAATTTGTAATGCTCGAGTGCTCGTCTAGAGTAACAAGTATAATGGAAGTCAATGAGAAACTCAAGCATTCTTCCGGCCAACCTTCCCAAGAGGTCTGGGGGGTAGGTCAAGAAAATCACTTAAATGGATTGATGCAGCACTCAAATAGAATGGAACAGAATGGGGAAAATGCCTGGACAAATCTCTAACTCCCAGTTCCCTGCTGGGAACAATCTTATCAAAGTATTGTGCCACTTTTATGGACTAAAAATAAAACATTCCAAACATAACATGGATTTAACAAGGAACAATGTTAGGAAACATTATTTCCTGTATAATGACTTGTATATAAGGAAAATTTTATTTCAGAGGAAAACAAAACCGGCTCCTCAACCCCTTAGCCAGGTTCGTTTTTGCTGTGTTTTTTGCTCTTTAATTGCTTTCAATGGTTAAAAAATGCTGAAAGCTTTGATATGCTCCTTTTTTTTAAAAAAAAAAAATCTGGATTTTTTCATTTCAGTCAGGAAGAAAAAGGACGTGCATGAGGTTTCTCCTTTTTTCCCCTTTGTAAGTAGTTGGACTCCTAGACTGGCTAAGCCTATGCACTAAGTGCAAGGTCTAGACCTACTGAAAGGAGGGCTTGCAATATACCCTGGAATGCAGATAGTGGATGGCCTCAGAAAACATTGTTTTCTCATTTGGAATGGAAGGAGTGCAACTCCTAAACTGGTATAGTGTATGCACTATGTACAAGAGCTGCCAAAAATTATATGGAGAAACTCCAATACATCCTGGAACACACGTAAAGTAGGATCTCAAAAAACATTTACATTTAGAAGGAGTGGGACTTCTTTGGCTAACAACAAAGAGTCCCAGAGACCACTACTCAGAGTACAAGTGGCACAACAAGGAGCATCCAACTCCGATTTTGGTCCAGCTAAGATGGGCAGAATTTCCTCTTGTGCCAGCTCAGGGCATCAGGCAGCTCCCAGGCTTTAAATAGATTGAAACAGGGGTTTCTAAACTTTTTTTTATCCTAGGAGACCTTTGCCAATGAAAATTCATGAACTATGTGGAAGGAACTTCTCCAAATCATTCTGAAGAAAAGAACATCATATTCCTTTTGACTTTGTATATCGTGACAGGCATACTATTCTCAAAATGAACAAGGCCTGGATTGGTCTCGACTTTTCAAACCCAATGGATAACAGGAACGGAACATAAAGCCAAATCAAATATTTATTTTTTTCCTGTTGTATTCCCATGCACCCCTATGGTTCATGTTTTTTTTTATGGTCCTCCTCCTACACCATATCAACTGGGTTATGACGTGGTCGTCGCTTCAAATTTTTTGAGGGCCAAAAGCTGCCACATATTCATGAATTTTGAAGGGCCAGCAGGTGGCCCTCAATCATTATTTTGGGAGGGTCAGCAGCCCACCCGCACTCATAATTTTTAGAGGGCTAGCAGGCATCCCTCACTCATAATTTTTGGAAGGCCAGCAGGCAGCTCTCTGAAAGAAAGTGCTACATATTTTATTTTGAAAAATAAAACCATACAGTTTGCAGGAGGGAGCACAACAAACATGGACATCCATGAGAACTAGCTTCCTGTCCCAATTTGCAGGGGGAGGGGCTGACACTTTTGAAGCAAGAACATGCAAACAGGTGGTCGGTTGGATGGCAGATAATGTTTCCAGTGTTTTTCCCAGCAACACCCTGTTTTCCACACGATCCAATCTCAGTAGCCAAGAGTCAAAAGCACATAATCCTCAACCTGGTCCTCCTTCCTCCCACTATGGTGAGACCCAGGAGACAAGTGATCCCACACTCGGACAATCTGAAGAGCACATCTTTACATTTTCATTGACTGATTCCAGCCTCTCCCCTTGCACGTTTTAAGAGGAATATTAGGAGATGGTGTGTAGTGATGCCCAAATATTTGAGCAGCCACGGCCAGAAGAAGATGACGATGTGCAACAGCAATTAGTGTCTTAAGCAGTCGATAATAATGAGTCTAAATTGCCAACAAGTAATGTTGTTAAGTCAACAAGTCAGGAAAAGGACCAGCGTGTGGAAGTGGAAGACGAGGTAGTGGATGATGAACCTACTAACTCAATCTGGCAAGGTGCCATGCAGAGCAAGGACAGCAGTGCAGAGGTGGTGGGACTAGCAGCACTGCAACTGGCAGGAAGAGGTAGTGGAGTGGCCAGAGGCAGTGTTATTTTCTTACAACAGCTCACAAAGGGGTAAAGGTAACACACTATAAACTGCAACTGACTCTGCCAGTTCCCTTACAGACTATAGATCCCAACCTGGCAGGCTCTAGTGGTTCCTGCTGGAGTTGGAATAGTCCTGACCACAGACGAAATGATGGCAACTCAGGCCTATGCTGCCTGATTGGCCATTGAGCACTTGACATTGCTCTTAAGGAAACAGAGGGCAGAGCAGAGTGCAAATTACCTACAGAATTCTTTTGAACCTGCGCGGATCCGGGCTTTTACAGTTCATGTCCGCTCATCACTACTCACTGTCTCTTTTTCAGTAGAAACTCACCACACACTATTTTTGGGTACAGTGCACAGAGCATGCAATAAAAGGGGTTTATATAGACCTGATGATGCAATGCGGCTGGCCAACCACAGAAATTATTTCGTTATCTAATCAGCTGACATGTGCAGCTAACAGGCACAGGTGGGTTAAGGATCTACTCACGCCTGTTGATCAGTTAAATTTAGCTGTCAATCTCTGATGACAGCAGGATTTAATGCGCACCGGCGGGGACCACATCATCCCCATCCCCATCGGCAGCTTCATGACAAGATCACAGGAATGTCTGGTCAGCGGATGACCCCAGTGAGTATAGTGATGAACTTCCTGCGGATGCCGGTTATGAGCCAGCATTCACAGGAGTACAGCATTTCTGCTGTTCAGACCAGTGCTGAAGCATCGCTCTGTGCAGCAGAAGCGATCGGAGTACATCCGCCCTAACGGGACTAGTAAAAATGATAAAAAGTGTAAAAAAATGTTTTAAAAAAATATGAAAAAATAAAAAAGCACTAAAGTGCAAATGACCACACTTTTGCCCCACTGAAAATAAAACAATAAAAAAAATAACATACACATATTTGGTATCGCCGCTTTCAGAAATGCCTGATCTATCAAAATATAAAATAAATTAATCTGATTGGTAAAGGAGTAATGAGAAAAAAGCCAGAATTATGTTTTTTGGTCGCTGCAACATTGCAATAAAATTCAATAAGAGGCGATTAAGACATCATATCTACGCAAAAATTGTATAATTTAAAACTTCAGCACAGGACGCAGAAATAAGCTGTCACACAGCCCAAGATCCCAAAAAATTAGAACATTATGGGTCTTGGAAAATGGCGACGAGCGCAATTTTTTTTTTCTTCAAATTACTGATTTTTTTTTTCCATGACTTAGATAAAAGTTAAACTATACATGTTTGGTATCTACAAACTCAAACGGACATTGGGAATCCTACTGGCAGGTCAGGTTTACTATATAATATGTGGAGAGAAGGTATGCACACCAGTGACTATGTAAGGGGAATATATGAAAAGCAGAAACTGCTGTGTGAATACTGACATGAAAAATCCAATAGCTATATGTAAGAATGAAAATATGAAAATGGAATCTGCATTACTGCCATGAACATATGAATCAAGAGAAATTTAGCTACTGAATTGATCAATGCAATAGAGCCCCAACACTACACCAAAGTATTTCTCTACGTTGGGGTCCCTAGCTTGTGTGTGTCCTCTCATGCAGTTAAAAAACTTACCGTGTATGGGAAGCTGAGACCCAGGCTATTTATGCGTATGATATGGATTGGCAATAGGTGTGGTGGGGCCGAGTTCACAAACGAAAGACTACAAATCAATTAAGAAATAACGTCTGGAACACCATATACTACTATATAGCGAACAAGGTAAATAAAAAAAAAACAATTTTGGAATTGCACTTTTTTTTTACCAATTGGATTTTTTTCTCCGTTTTCCAGTATAATATGGGGCAGAATGAATAGTGTCATTCAAAAGTACAAATCGTCCCGCAAAAAACAAGCTATATGGGCTATATTGACAGAAAAATAAAAAAAAGTTATGGCTCTTAGAAGAAAGGGGGAAAAAAACAAAAACGAAAAAAATGAAATTGCCGGGTGGTGAAGGGGTTACAAGTCAGATAAGATGCAGCTCTGATTAAAATGGCATTGGACAGCTGGATATGCTCAGCAAAATGGAGGCAGTTACTATATAATTATAATAATAATTAAAAAAATAATCATCATCACATAACAGTGGCTATAGATAAGCTCACACATGGCACTTGTATCCAAGTTTTAGTGCTAAGACAGTCAAACAGTCCCTATCAAATGTATTGAGCTTACATATTGCCAAAATTTATTGGAGACTCACATAGGCCACATAGGCTAGTGGCCTTATTAGTCCAAAGAAGACAACATTGAGGAAGATGTCATCTCATTATGGGACGCTCACATACTACTGTTTATATCCGATATCTGCATGATAAGCATAGCCAGGGCTTTTACATCCCTCTTAATCCATTTTTCACTACTTTCAAATATCTACAGTGTACAATTTTCAGCTCCCTTAGATTTTTCCAGGACAGTGGAAGAAGAGGTGCAATTAAATAATTCTAGTTTTATTTTAAATAAAATCCACAACTTTTGAGAAATGGTGTTTTTAGTGCATGGACTGGCAGTCAGACCATTTCTCACCCACACACATTCCTGCTGAAACCCTCAGCGTTTATATGGGGGCGATTAGTAATGGGAGGAGGGACAGTTCCAGCTCTCAAAGCTTTCCTCTGCTTCCAGTCACAGACTATACATTAGTATGCATTAGTGTTACTCAGGGTGTGCACTGTATTTACTCGAATGGTAAACTGTGGCCAGGCATTGTAACATTGATCTGTCTTCTTAATAAAAATACTGTAAGTCAGTATAAGATGACACAGGGAAATAAATGGGAACAGTTTTCCTTTCCATTCATCCCTTAACACTAGAAGTCCCAGAGAGGGGTCATTTAACATTTCTACCATTGGAACGCTATAGAACTCGAAATTCCGGGAACTTCTAGTGTTAAAGGGGTATTCCCATCTCCAAGACCTATCCCATTATATAGTAGGTGTAATAAGAATAATAAACTTTATACTTTACTTTATATATGAAAATCCTGTTGGTTGGTTCCCTTTAAAAGGGTTTTCATAATCTCCAAGATCCTATCCCAATATGTAGTAGATGGAAAAATAATAATATTAGCAAATACCTCCAATTATAAATGTAGTATAGTTCTTCTGATTCACTGTGTCACTTATGTCATGTGCAGGGCATTGTAGAACCTTGGGTATCTATGGTTATGACCACGAGCAACTAACTAACTGTCATTGTATGCATGGTCACCATAATCATAGATTCCTAAGGTCCTGCAATGAGGGTATGTGGGAATAGATAGCAAAATCTGACCCACATCCACTGTTGCACCTGTCAATCAATAGCATTGCAGGAACTTTACTTGCACATATTTCTGAAATAAAGCATCCAATCTCAGAACAAAAGCTATGCTTGCAGCCTCCTAGCGCCAGTATAGCATCAGTTTTACCTTATACAGTGCTGGCGAAAAGTATTGGCACCCCTGCAATTCTGTCAGATAATACTCAGTTTCTTCTTGAAAATGATTGCAATCACAAATTCTTTGGTATTATTATCTTCATTTAATTTGTCTTCAAAGAAAAAAAATAAAAAAAATTGTCATAAAGCCAAATTGGATATAATTCCACACCAAACATAAGAAAGGGGGTGGACAAAAGTATTGACACTGTTTGAAAAATCATGTGATGCTTCTCTAATTTGTGTAATTAACAGCACCTGTAACTTACCTGTGGCACCTAACAGGTGTTGGTAATAACTAAATCACACTTGCAGCCAGTTGACATGGATTAAAGTTGACTCAACCTCTGTCCTGTGTCCTTGTGTGTACCACATTGAGCATAGAGAAAAGAAAGAAGACCAAAGAACTGTCTGAGGACTTGAGAATCCAAATTGTGAGGAAGCATGAGCAATTTCAAGGCTACAAGTCCATCTCCAAAGACCTGAAAGTTCCTGTGTCTACGGTGCGCAGTGTCATCAAGAAGTTTAAAGCCCATGGCACTGTGGATAACCTCCCTAGATGTGGAAGGAAAAGAAAAATTGCCGAGAGATTTCAACGCAAGATTGTGCGGATGGTGGATAAAGAACCTCGACTAACATCCAAACAAGTTCAAGCTGCCCTGCAGTACGAGGGTACAACAGTGTCAATCCGTACTATCCGTCGTCGTCTGAATGAAAAGGGACTGTATGGTAGGATACCCAGGAAGACCCCACTTCTTACCCCGAGACATAAAAAAGCCAAGCTGGAGTTTGCCAAAACTTACCTGAGAAAGCCTAAAACGTTTTGGAACAATGTTCTCTGGTCAGATGAGACAAAAGTAGAGCTTTTTGGGAAAAGCCATCAACATAGAGTTTACAGGAAAAAACAGAGGCATTCAAAGAAAAGAACACGGTCCCTACAGTCAAACATGGCGGAGGTTCCCTGATGTTTTGGGGTTGCTTTGCTGCCTCTGGCACTGGACTGCTTGACCGTGTGCATGGCATTATGAAGTTTGAAGACTACCAACAAATTTTGCAGCATAATTTAGGGCCCAGTATGAGAAAGCTGGGTCTCCCTCAGAAGTCATGGGTCTTCCAGCAGGACAATGACCCAAAACACACTTCAAAAAGCACTAGAAAATGGTTTGATAGAAATCACTGGAGACTACTAAAGTGGCCAGCAATGAGTCTAGACCTGAATCCCATAGAACACCTGTGGAGAGATCTCAAAATGGCAGTTTGGAGAAGGCACCCTTCAAATCTCAGGGACCTGGAGCAGTTTGCCAAAGAAGAATGGTCTAAAATTCCAGCAGAGCATTGTAAGAAACTCATTGATGGTTACCGGAAGCGGTTGTTCGCAGTTATTTTGGCTAAAGGTTGTGCAACCAAGTATTAGGCTAAGGGTGCCAATACTTTTGTCTGGCCCATTTTTGGAGTTTTGTGTGAAATGATTTGATTTTTGTTTCATTCTCTTTTGTGTTTTTTCATTGCAAGCAAAATAAATGATAATAATACCAAAGAATTTGTGATTGCAATCATTTTCAAGAAGAAACTGAGTATTATCTGACAGAATTGGAGGGGTGCCAATACTTTTGGCCAGCACTGTATATGAAAATCCTGATGGTTGGTTCTCTTTAAGCTCATCATTTCCATTAGAGATGACTGAATCAATTCACAAAACCCTAGTCTAGTAGCCACCTCAGCAGTCTATGGCCTCTAGACAGGAGCCTTGTGAACCTCCTCTTACTTGCTTTGCCTCTTCTGATTAAAAGGTCCGACATGATGATGACATTATGTGGGGCCTAATAATCCGAAGAGGCGCTGAGGACTGAAGCCTGTAGGAGGAGTTTGGAGCAAGTCGTACTTGGAGGCCACAAAATACTGATGTGACAGGGTCTGGCAAATTGATTCCTCCATCTCTTAATTTAAGAGGTTCTGGTTGTCATTGATATAAATAATTCTAATAATTTTATTTCTATAGGGCCAATATATTCTGCGTCACTTTACAATTCAGAGGGGACATGTACAGATAATAAAGACGTTGCTGAATAACACATAATTCAACAAGAGAAGTGAGGGCCCTGCTCAAATTATTCACATTTAATGGTTCTTTGGGAAAATATATGCTAATTAGGGGTTCTCCAAAAGGAGAGGAAACTGTCTCATAATTAGACAAACCAGACATAATGCAGTACCCAGATATCTCCAGAAGCAGAGTGCTATGTCAGCCATCTAGTATCAGAGAAGATGTTTTTTTTTTCTTATGGAGGAGAACTAACTTTCATTTCCAGAGGTTGTTATACTTAAAGGGAACCTGTCAGGTGCCCCCGTTCCTCGGCGGTTGTCCCTGTTACTCCCTATTCTGCCGCTAGTTGTATACCCCCCACCAAACCTCACATAGTGCTAATACAGAAACACTCATGTGAACACATTCAAGGCTAAAGCAATAATCCACCACATGAACTGGAGAACCCAATCATTAAATAGGTGGTGGTGGAAAAAATGCGACCCAAATATATGGGGATCCTCGCTATGGATCAACATGATCAGCATCCCTGAAAAACTGGTTACAGGCCTACTAAAATTGGTTAATGAACTCACCTAGGACCAGTTATTAAGACAATCATTGCGCCGTACAAATTAGGGTGACCATACCTCCGTTGTCAGGCAAGGGATAAGTCTAGAGCAAGGTCCTGGTCCCTTGAGCTTTATTGACTATCCATGCCCTGAGTAATAAGGGCCATCACTCTATGTTACCCCTATCGCTTTATAAAGTTACCCTGGTGTAGACTATACACGCCACTGTCCTTTATGTTTGTTTGGTATGTTTGCCTGGGATTTTAGCTACATACAAATACAGAGTTATTGTTTTCAGAGTATTTTTTCGTTTTGGTTTTGTTCTACTCTTATACCTCTTGTACCTTAGGCCCTTAGCCTATGTGCGCACTTTGCTTTTTTACCTGCTTTTTCGCTGCTTTTTCAACTGCAGCGTTTTAATGCCAAAATGCATGCATTCTGCTTTTCAAGCAAAGTCTATGGGAATTTGGGATTTCTTGTGCGCACTATGCTGTTCAAAACGCTGCGTTTTTGTGGCAGAAATTTGGGCAAAAACTCTGCTTTTTAAAGAAGCAACATGTCAATTGTTTTTGCCATTTGCGTTTTGAACTGCAAGTACCTCGACGCAAAGTGCGCACATAGCCTTAAGTACTATTTTGGTGTTAAACCTGTCAGGTGCAATATGCACCCAGAGCCACGAGCAGTTCTGGGTGCATATTGCTATTCCCTGCCTAACCGTCCCTGTATATGGGACACCCTGGCCGGGCCAGGTAGTCACAGATAGGGCCCTGCATTACACCCTTCCCTCACAGGTAACACACAGTCAACCTCAAAACCCTAGTCACCCCCCTCAGGGCTTGATAGACACACCAGGGGGAGGAACAAGGCGGTTGGAAGATGCCCACTGAGGAGTCCTAGACAGCCCAGGGCGGGAAAAGAAAAGAACAAGTGTACAGTTCAAGTTGGAGAGGTGTGTGGGCTGGAGCTGTGTGCAGCTCCAGCAGAGGCGAGAACCCAAGTTGAACAGGTGCCAGGGTAGGAGCCCTGGTGCCTTTGGCTAGGAGGCAGATGGTGGTCTCCGTCTGCAGGAGCCGGGAAGATGGCTCGGTGGAACCGAGGTGGACCGGGACAGGGTAGTGGCCCGCCGGTACCGACCCGGGGAACCGACTTGGAAATCGGAGTACAAAGGGGGGTACTCCGACCCTGAAGCTAGGTCCAAAAGTGACTGGGGGCTAGCTAATTAACTGATTGCGGCCAGGACTAGAGGTCCTGTCCTACCCAAAGTCCCGACTGAAGACAACAGCCCACCGAGGGGGATAAAAGGCCACCGCCAAGGCTCAGAGATCCCACGGGCCAGCATCTGCGGGCAAAGGGCTGGGTGGGGGAATCCGAACGCAGCCGACTGTGGGCACCGACCACCATCACCTTGGTTTACCAGAGACTCATGTGTGTTTCTAATAGTGAGTACATCAGCACCCTGCGGTCACCCATCTCCCTGCATCGCCAACCCTCAATGGGTCCCGGAGCCACCATACCTGCCCACAGAGGGGTTAACAACTTTCTGCACAACATCTCCCCTGGGTGCCCCGTACCTGCAGCGGTGGTGTCCAATATCACCACACACCGTGGGTGGCGTCACGAACTCCGTACGGCTCGTACATATATGTCCTAAATCCACCATCCCAACACTCCCCTTTTACATTTGAAGTGACCGTGAGGCCCCTGGGTCCAGAGACCTTCGAGCCACCCACAGAAGGGCCGGATCTGAGCAGCTCGGCTGGTGAGAGCAGTGCGGTATATATACACTAGCATAGATAAAATGATCTTTAGAAAAAGCATTTCTAAACATCCTTTATCTTATGCTAATGAGCACAGGGACTAGTCCCAAGAGCATTATATCTCCAGACTAGTCCGCCCTCTTAGAATGTTAGCATATCCACAGGGGTGTATTAACATGCTATTCAATGCAGTGTCACCAGCGGTGCCGTGCGTACCTGTGTTCCTTGTGACCGTGCTTCTGAATTCCCGGAACTTCCAGTCATGTGCAGTAGACCTCTCTGAAGCCGGTATGCGTCCACCCAGCTTCATACTGCGCATGACTGGAAGTGTCCGGTATTCAAAAGTGCTGTCACAGCGAACACAGGTATGCCAGGACTAGTCGGGGAATATAATATCCTTGGGACAACCATTAGCATAAGATAAAAGATCTTTAGAAATACTTTTTCTAAAGATCTCTTTATCTATGCTAATGTAGCGCACATGAAGCCATCAGGAGCTACAAGGAACTGCATTCTGTCAAAGATGCATGACCTACCCCCAGGGACCCAGAAGACCAGTGCAGGTATCACCAAAACACATATATAATCCCTGTTTTTCCTTTCCCCAAGGACTGGTGACAGGCTAGGGTTGGACCCAATGGATGGCAACCTAGGGGTGGAACCGATCCAGTCAACTAGATGACAACTAGGGAGGAGGGGCCAGGCAGGCAGTAAGTGGAAGTGAAAGGAGACGGACGTAACCGTACTGACGGGAGTGTGTAACAGTGACCTGTCAGGTGCAGGCTGAAGAAGTACGGTGAAGTACTCTCCGGAACCATAGCACCGACGGGGTACAGAGCCCTAGGTCAGGCAAACGCTCCAAGCAGGCCTGATAAAATCTATATGGTGAGGGGACAATCCAGGACCTTACCGACTGTAAAGTCTGGGGCACCAGCAGTGTCGAGAGAACCACGGACTGGAACAGAGTACTGACCACCCTACAGGGTTCAAACTGCCGACCATACAGACTAAGACTGAGAGACTACCAGGAGGGGACCCCCAGATGCTCCAAGCCATGAGGACCCACCAACCAGAGACAGATGCAAGGGAAAGAAGCCATCAGGTTACTACACCGGCACTGAGACTAAGGGGACCAGTGGTAAGGACCAGCCTTATTCGTGTCGCAAGCCATAACAACGCTTTGAGTAAAGAAAACAGTTATTATTATTATTATTATTTATTATTATAGCGCCATCTATTCCATAGAGCTTTATATGTGAAAGGGGTTTACATAATAGGGACAAGTACAATTGTGACGCCCCTGTACTATCAGGACGTCACAGGGTACTGCACAAGCTGCCCTTCTGTGCAATATTCCACCTCCCTCTTGGTTCAAGGTCCCTATCTAATGGTGTTGCCTCCAACAGCAAATCAAATCCTAGATAACCCTGCACCACACCCACCAGGCATACCAGTGGATGGCTTGAGTGGAATAGAGTAACCCATCTGGGGGGTCAGGGAGGAGAGGTGAGGTGTGTAGTCAGTAGTAGTGGTGAGTAGTAGGAGTGGAGAGTAGAGAGAAGCCCTCGAGCTGTAAGGAGCTCAGAGGAGGTCAGGAGCGGTGGCTCCTAGAGAAACTGTCTAGGTTGCAGACAGTGGTCTGGGCCTAGAGGAGTCGGGCCCCCGGTCGCAGGGGATTGTGGCAAGGGGCCTGGATCTGTCGAGGAGGACAGCTGGCAGTCTAGCACTGTCACCGGTCCGGGACCGGGTAAACGGACCCTAGGTCGGGGGAGTAGCTTCAGGCTACCCGACAATTCACCTGAGGAGAACGGAGCCTTTATGATCCGTTCCCACCCGCTCCAGAATCGAGGCATTAGTGCAACGAGGGGAATAGGACTTTCCAACCCAAAACGGTCCAGAATATCCCAAGCGTGAGCCCTGAGAGCAAGCTCCCACACTTAGCCACAGCGGGGAGCGGGGCCCTGCAAGTTCCATACTACTGGGCCACCACGAAGTTAAACGTAGTGCCAGGAGGCAGGTTACGGATCACCAGGCAACACTATAGGGGACGGGACCCGGACGAGCTCCCCTCAGCGGCAGCGGTACCCAGAGAATTGGTTTACCCGGTCGTCAGCGTCTGCTTATGAACTGAGTGAGTATGAGTGACCCCTGCATCCCACGGCACCCCCACACCGAGTCCCGGGGCATTCCACCTACCTGTGGAGGGCTACGACTTCTTGCTGCCCTACTTCATCACCCCGGGTACTCCCAATGGCAGCGCAGTACTCCCAAATTACCATACACCACGGGTGGCGTCACAAACTATACATCAACTCCCCTGTAAATATCCCTTTCATTTGAGTGGCCGCACGACCCCCGCGTCCGGAGACCCTCGAGCCACAGCGAACCCGACCCTGAGCAGCTCGGCTGCTTCCACGGAGGTGGCACACAATAATCATAGACAATACAAGGCACAGACTGGTACAGGAAGATAGAGGTCCTTGCCCGCAAGGGCTCACAGTCTACAAGGGATAGGTGAGGATACAGTAGGTTAGGGTAGAGCTGGTCGTGCGGCGCTATATCAGACTGAGGGTTACGGCAGGTTGTAGGCTTGTCGGAAGAGGTGGGTCCTCAGGTTCCTTTTGAAGCTTGTCAAGGTAGGCGAGAGTCTGATATGTTGTTGTTGTTGTTTATTCCTATTATTTCCCTGTACATAACCCCTTTCAAGTGACCCCCAGGGTCACGGAACCAGGCACCAGCCACGCAGTGACATATCCCAGCAATACAACGCTCGGGACAGAGTACCCCATAGCCCTTAGGAGAGTCACTAGCATATACAAGGACAGTTAGGCAGGGATTAGCAGTATGCACCTGACAGGTTTCCTTTAAGGGTGTTTTCAAAATGTTGTCTTAATGGGCGCACCGCTTTCTTGCCTCCCTTCTTCTTGTTTGCCGGGGGTGGTGCGCTCTTAATGATGTACAGTTTCAAACATTGGCATGGCTGCACCGCTTGATTAATCTGTCACTCTCCAATGTTACATGACTCTTGCGTCTGCAGCATTGGATGAGCTTGGGGGCACCTAATTTAGTGAACTGATCACCGTTAGAACAGCATTTACAAGTTGTTTTGCAAATAGTTTGTAAGTGCTGCACTCCTCACCTAGGAGATCAGTCACCTCTGATAGACTGCTCGGGTGAGGTGTCAATAAGCAATAAGCTAGAAAAAAGACCTCCATGCTTGAGTACAGAGAGGATTGTTAATCAATGGTGAAACTTGCTTTATTTTTATTTGCTTTAAATAACAACTGAACTTCATGAATGTATCTTATTTCTCCAGAAGCTGAATTTAAAGTTGTTTTTTTTTCTAGAATCAATGCCCTGTTTATTGATTGGATGGTATTACAGATCATTTCTATCTAAATGAAATGGACTGCAATACCTAACACAACCATGGATAAGAGTGGCGCTATTTCTGGGAAAAAACCCAATCATGGTTCCTCCAAGCTTGTATGTTATTAGAAGTTTCGGTCAGTTGTGTTATGTATAGAGGTGCGTTATAATATTCGAACGACTGATATTAATTTGCAAGAACATTGGATTGTTTATACAAATCCTAATTATGTGTTCTTACTTTGATAATTAAATGATGAAAGACATTTAGGAGTGAGAATTAAAACATCATGGCTTTGTCATGACATCACCTATAGATGATTTGTGTTTATGTCACTACCTAGGCATTACTATCACAGACACTACTTACATTAGCCTATATCAGTAAAGTTAATAGGAGAAGAAAAAAAAAGATTAATATATTAATAGGGACAGCAGAATTTATAGGCGCAGGATGAATATTTAGGATCTGGATTTATTTTTTGTTAAATGGAACAAGTATGTCGTACTTTTCTTACACACTAGGGGGCATTAACTCATACATAATGGACTGGATACGTACACATTTATCCATACATTACTTACAATATATACATATATTTTAACATTTCTTGTCTAGGTTGTAACATTTTTCAGCCCACACCTGTCACAGATGAAAAAAAAGCATTTTATTTCTAATTCTACGATTTTTTTAGGATTTTCAGATTATTTATTTTCACCCCTAATTATGTTAGTAGAACATGGATATATCACATATAAAAGTGAAAATTACATTTATTGCCCTTTATTCCAGTTTGCTTACTAGTGCTTCAAGTTCGTTATTCCTTATCAATGTAAGATAAGAAAATCATTACTGTTAGACCCCATTCACACGTTCACGTTTCATGTAATATTCACACATTTGTTTTCACATGCTGAGCGTATTTTGGTTCAATATTATATTATTATTATTATTTTATAATTATTATTACCTAATACAGGGCATAATTAAGTTTGCTGACTATTGTACCTTCTACTGCTAATACATTATTATTATTATTTATTTATAGAGCACCATTGATTCCATGGTGCTGTACATGAGAAGGGGGTTACATACAGAATACATATACAAGTTACAATAGACAGACTGGTACAGAGGGAAGAGGGCCCTGCCCTTGCGGGCTTACATTCTAAAGGCATGTTACAATAACGCTTATTAATAAGTTTATGTAAAGAAGGGATCTATATCACACCCCTGCTATTCAGCTTCATAAATACAGTTAGGTCCAGAAATATTTGGACAGTGACACAAGTTTTGTTATTTTAGCTGTTTACAAAAACATGTTCAGAAATACAATTATATATATAATATGGGCTGAAAGTGCACACTCCCAGCTGCAATATGAGAGTTTTCACATCCAAATCGGAGAAAGGGTTTAGGAATCATAGCTCTGTAATGCATAGCCTCCTCTTTTTCAAGGGACCAAAAGTAATTGGACAAGGGACTCTAAGGGCTGCAATTAACTCTGAAGGCGTCTCCCTCGTTAACCTGTAATCAATGAAGTAGTTAAAAGGTCTGGGGTTGATTACAGGTGTGCGGTTTTGCATTTGGAAGCTGTTGCTGTGACCAGACAACATGCGGTCTAAGGAACTCTCAATTGAGGTGAAGCAGAACACCCTGAGGCTGAAAAAAAATAAAAAATCCATCAGAGAGATAGCAGACATGCTTGGAGTAGCAAAATCAACAGTCGGGTACATTCTGAGAAAAAAGGAATTGACTGGTGAGCTTGGGAACTCAAAAAGGCCTGGGCGTCCACGGATGACAACAGTGGTGGATGATCGCCGCATACTTTCTTTGGTGAAGAAGAACCCGTTCACAACATCAACTGAAGTCCAGAACACTCTCAGTGAAGTAGGTGTATCTGTCTCTAAGTCAACAGTAAAGAGAAGACTCCATGAAAGTAAATACAAAGGGTTCACATCTAGGTGCAAACCATTCATCAATTCCAAAAATAGACAGGCCAGAGTTAAATTTGCTGAAAAACACCTCATGAAGCCAGCTCAGTTCTGGAAAAGTATTCTATGGACAGATGAGACAAAGATCAACCTGTACCAGAATGATGGGAAGAAAAAAGTTTGGAGAAGAAAGGGAACGGCACATGATCCAAGGCACACCACATCCTCTGTAAAACATGGTGGAGGCAACGTGATGGCATGGGCATGCATGGCTTTCAATGGCACTGGGTCACTTGTGTTTATTGATGACATAACAGCAGACAAGAGTAGCCGGATGAATTCTGAAGTGTACCGGGATATACTTTCAGCCCAGATTCAGCCAAATGCCGCAAAGTTGATCGGACGGCGCTTCATAGTACAGATGGACAATGACCCCAAGCATACAGCCAAAGCTACCCAGGAGTTCATGAGTGCAAAAAAGTGGAACATTCTGCAATGGCCAAGTCAATCACCAGATCTTAACCCAATTGAGCATGCATTTCACTTGCTCAAATCCAGACTTAAGACGAAAAGACCCACAAACAAGCAAGACCTGAAGGCTGCGGCTGTAAAGGCCTGGCAAAGCATTAAGAAGGAGGAAACCCAGCGTTTGGTGATGTCCATGGGTTCCAGACTTAAGGCAGTGATTGCCTCCAAAGGATTCGCAACAAAATATTGAAAATAAAAATATTTTGTTTGGGTTTGGTTTATTTGTCCAATTACTTTTGACCTCCTAAAATGTGGAGTGTTTGTAAAGAAATGTGTACAATTCCTACAATTTCTATCAGATATTTTTGTTCAAACCTTCAAATTAAACGTTACAATCTGCACTTGAATTCTGTTGTAGAGATTTCATTTCAAATCCAATGTGGTGGCATGCAGAGCCCAACTCGCGAAAATTGTGTCACTGTCCAAATATTTCTGGACCTAACTGTATATATATATATATATATATATATATATATACAGTATATACTGTTTAACAGATAAGTGATATAATCATTGTTTCCCTTTAGAGGTACGGTAGATCAACCTGCCCAAACAATGTATATTAGCATCAGTGGCGTAGGGGGTGGGGAGGGGGGCTGAAGGTGAGGTCTCCCTGGGTTTGACGCTCAGAGGGACCCGTAACTATAATGGCACTCACAGCTCACCGATATAGTTAAGACCTGCAGTGTTGCCTAGACACGGTATCCCTAAACTACTGCTCTCAATTCTGAAGACCACAGGTCGCTTTAAGGCTATGTGCGCACGTTGTGTTTTTTCATGTGTTTACGCAGCGTTTTAAACTGCAGCGTAAACGCATGCGTCCTACGTCCCCAGCAAAGTCTATGAGAAGTCAGCAAATTCCATGTGCACGTTGCGTTTTTAAACGCAGTGTTTTGGACGCCAAATATTCAACAAAATCAATGCATTCAAAAAAACAACATGTCACTTCTTTTGGGTGTTTTGGATGTTTTTCCCTCTCTGTCTGTGGGAGAGCAAGCATCCAGAACACATGAATTCTGCATTCAACAATGCATTCAAAATGCTTGGATGCATTTTGAATGCATTTTGGCTGTGTTTTGAAACGCACATGCAGTGACAAAACGCTGCAGAATATTTGTCAAGGCAGAACGCAATGTGCGCACATACCCTTAGCCTGTGGTCTTCAGAAAGGCAGGATGATGCAGTGCCTGGAGTGATTTCCAGCGTGGTGACGTCATCGCGCCATGCTTGGCCTCTGACAGGCTATGCGTGCATCGGTGCTTTGCAGGACTCGTCGGGATCCTGGTTTAGAAAAGTATATGATGTTTTTTTATTGTAACTAAAATTTGTGATGTGACTTGGGGGCATCATGAAAAACTGTAAAAGGGACCTGTCATACACCCTAGTGGCTACTGTGGGGGATCCTCAAAGTGTGGGAGCTATTATACTGTTTGGATATCACTGTAGGAGTCATTATAGTGTTGTAGCTAATGTGGGGGCCACTATATAATCCTGCAGCTAGGGGGGCCATTATAGTGTTCAGGTACTACTTTGCGGGCCATTATATAGAGTGGCAGTGAGATGTAACATCAATTGAATTATATATTGAATTGAATTAGACACATCTGTGTCTAAAAACTTTGTAACATTGTAAAATTACTAAGACTTTGAATATCCCACCATCCACAGTACATGATATCATCAAAAGATCCAGGTATCCTGGAGAAATCCATGTGCACAAGGGACAACACTGATGGTCAATACTCGAAGCTTACAATCTATGGGCCCTCTGGCTTCCATGCATTAAAAAATATGTTCCCATGCATTATAATTCAAAAATGATAAAAACTAGAAAGCCCCTAGTGACACAAAGCAGAAAGGAAGTAGGAACTTTTTGATATATTGTTTCTGCTTTGATCCGCACCTCAAATGCCCCCACCTATAGTGTGAACCCAAATACCCCCACCTATAGTGTGAACCCAAATGCCCCCACCTATAGTGTGAACCCAAATGCCCCCACCTATAGTGTGAACCCAAATACCCCCACCTATAGTGTGAACCCAAATGCCCCCACCTATAGTGTGAACCCAAATGCCCCCACCTATAGTGTGAACGAGGGTGTCCGGGAGGACGTCTTGTATGCACATATATGTGTCAGTATATATGTGAAATGACATGTTTAGCTAAGAGGAGACCAGAATGTGAACATTCACTTGCCATCTCCCCTGAGACCCAATGAGTTGTCAGTTGTGAGTAGTTCAGCCATGGTAAGCATGGAGCATCACCATCTGATAGTGCTATCTGTCCCTCAGTCAGTCTGTGGCAGACACATGAATGACTACAGCAGGAGATATTGCTATATGACTGCCTGCTGTGAAGAGACGCAGACGCTCAGCATTAATAGTGACTCCAGATCAATAAACAGGCAGGAAAAACATCCCTTTATAGCTCCGGTGTTATCTGAATATGACTTTAATTATATTGCGGAAAATTAAATACAATTGACCTTTGCCACTTATTTCATTAGTAAACAATCCTGCCTCGGAATTAAATGTGATTTTCTCTTCTACCGCGTAGCGCACACTACTTCATACTCAGGTATACAAAGTGAGCTAATAAACGTATAGATATAGAATATGGTTGTGGACTAATGAGATTTTTAATGCAGATTTTTTTTTGCATTTGTTTGTTAATAGAAAGTAGCAGATCTCCTAAGAACATATGTATGGCATCCCAGCTTTTCTGCCACTCTAGGGACAATGGAATAAGCTTCGGGAAGGTCTTGCTAGTTTTTTTCCCTATGCAATGTATCTAAATATGCTTTGTTTTAAACATGTATTAACTAAATTGATACAGGTAAAATATATCTTTGTGCTGTGTTAGCCAGTAGAGATAAAAAATTGTTTAAAAGAACTGAAGTCCTCAGTGGTTGATACCTTTTAATGGCTAACTGAAAAGATGGTAATAATTGCAAGCTTTCCAGACTACTCAGGTCTCTTCTTCAGGCTCAATATAACACAAAATCTGAAGAGTCACATATTTATACACAACAGGACAGAGAATGCAGCAGTAAATAACTTGTTTTATTTACTGCCCCATTCCATGTCCTGTTGTGTATAAATATGTGACTCTTCAGATTTTGTGTTATACCGTGCCTGATGAAGAGACCCGAGTAGTCTCGAAAGCTTGCAATTATTACCATCTTTTCAGTTAGACATTAAAAGGTATCAACCACTGAGGACTTCAGTTCTTTTAAACAATTTTTTAACTAAATTGTTCATTTTTAAAGAAGCATAACCTTACAGAGGATGGTCTGTTTCTTGTCCTGCAGGTGCCACTCAAAACTACTATCCTCCAGTGCCACACTCATGGTTCCATGATTTTTAACATACTGTACTAGTGTTGACCCCATTCTAGTTACCTTATTATTCTACTCGTTCTTTATAGTGGTGAGTGCAGATGTAGCACTAGCTATCACAAAACAGCGTCATGCACCTAAAATCCATATTCACATTGCGATTTTATGACATCTGCATCATTTTCAAAGGTATTTGTTAACTTTTACCCACCCGTGTATGGTAGATGGAAAGGATTCTATGCAGTTGGTCCAGAAGATGTCATTGACTTGCAGTGTCCAGTATCAGAGATGATGCCAGTCCTCAGTTTATCTTCTTAGATGTCATAGTCAATAGCTAAAATGACTGTTAAGCCATTAGATATAATGGGATCTCCCTCTGTCACCATATTGTAGCCTCCCCACACAATCATACAACGTATGCCAAGGGAGAGTCATCACAGCTGAGGGCCTGAAGAAGACCTCAATGCTTGCCATCTTAGTATTTAAAAGTTATGTTCAAATCCTCCAGTAGAAAACGTAAAAAAAAAATAATATACTGTATATATATGTATTTATTTAAAAAAACAACTCACATTTGGACTAAAGTTTAATCCATTGTCCCTTTTCCTATTTGTTGCATGAAACACTAAACAATATAAAAATAAACATTTTTGGTATCATGATTGTAGCTGTGAAAAATAATAAAATATTGTGGTATGTATCATGCAGTTTGAATGCTGTTTAAAGGCATTGTCCAGGTTTTTCACAAGTCTGCAGTCACTTTATGCAATCACTTATATTGAGCTAGACTGCATACATCTAGTCAGAATGTGGCCGGGAGTATGCATTTTGCATACCCACCGGCAGCGGAGAATCCTCACACTGTATGCTGCACATGATGTGAGGATTCACAAGTCTGCAGTCACTCTATGCAATCACATGTTTGGAGTGAGGCTGCATACATTTAGTCAGAATATGGCCGGGAGTATGTATTTTTTAAACTCAGTCACATATCGCTCAGTAGCGCAGGCTGTGCATAATGTGAGGATTCACAAGTCTGCAGTCATATACAATCACTTGTATGGAGCGATGCTGCGTACATCTAGTCAGAATGTGGCCATGAGTATTCATTTTGCATACTCTGTCACATACCACTCAGTAACGCTGGCGGTAGTGAAGAATCCTCACACCACATGCTGTGCGTGATGTGAGTATTCACAAGTCTGCAGTCACACTATATAATCACTTGTACGGAGCGATGTTGCGTACATCTAGTCAGAATGTGGTCGGGAGTACACATTTTGCATACTCAGTCACATACCACTCAGTAACGCTGCCGGTAGTGGAGCATCCTCGCACCACATGCTGCTAGCGACGTGAGGATTCACAAGTCTGCAGTCACATACAGTGACATACATTGACTGCAGACTTTTGTGAAAAACCTGGACAACCCATATAAGCCTTGTTATTTTACAGTCATATGTATGCCAAAATGTCACCAATGAAAACTACAGCTCGCATAAAAACAAACCGTCATAGAGCATCATCGCTGGAAAAGTTACAGGTCTCAGAATATGGTGTCACACACCAGTTTGTTTGTTTTTTTATTTTGTTCAAATAGTAAAAGATGAAAAAAAGATCTCAATTTGGTATTACTGTAACTGTGCTAACCTTAAGAATACAATTGACAAATCATTTCTACCACCAATAGCAGAATTGCTGTATTTTTCACTACTATATTTTGCAAAAATTGTTTTTTTTAAGTTTCCTAACACATTATGGAAACATAAAACAGTGGTTATTTGACACGTTGTGGCTACAATTTGGCTAATTGGACTCATTTTTAATTAATTTAGACCCAAGAATCAGCCTGTTGGAATAATTAAGTGCAATGTGACCAACAAAATGAATTAAACCCCAGTACCTCAAAAATTAACTTCACCTCCGACTGTCACCATGTTTATTATCGGTATCCGTTCCTTTCTCTATTGGTGGTTTACTAATTGATGGAGACTGGGTATTCATGTGCAGCTGGAATTGAAAAAGAATATTGTGAGCAAAAAGCACCAGCCACATTGTCGCCCTTCTGCCTAAAGTCCTCAATATTGAACTTGCAACACCAGACTGAAAATTTTGGAAATTATGAAAATCACAGGATTGCTAGACATGAAAATGATGAAAGAACGGAAACAACATTTTTCAAACATCTCAATTTGTTCAGTACTGAGTATGACTGTCATGAAAAGAAATTCACGCACTTACAAGCCTTGGCTGCTATCATTGAGGTTGCAAGCTTGGAGCTGATGCAGGATAAGCGCAGGGCACTCATGACAGGATAGGGCAGGAAGGGGTTAACTTCTGGGACTGAGGTATTAGTGTATTAGTTAGGAGGGGCTTTGATTTGAGTGGGAGAGGAGTGAAGGGGAGTGAGAGAACCTTCGTGGGTGTGGTTTAGAAATATGGGGGTTGATATACATGTTTTTGGCAGTTTGAGACACCATTTTACAGTAAGGACTTTTGGTGTCCCAACCTCCCCCTATTTTGGTAAACATATATACTGGTTTTTGGGTAGCTAAGTTGTTAGGAAGGATTATAATTAGATTAGTGCTGTATATTGCTCCATGGCTTCCCTATTGGCACTTAGCAGCTTGGATGCTGAATTAATATATGATCATCTCCTTTAAGGGGTGAGGTTTGATGATTTATTGGCCATGGTAGTGGAAGCCATTGTACACCATTGCAGCTGGTAGGAGGTTTTAGCAGCTAGTGGTAGACGCTGATGCGGTACGTCTGTGCTCGGTGGTGTATACATGGAGACGTATACATAATTCTGTGATTTATTAGTTGACAAGGAGCCAACATTGCTAATGACTTGTCTTACAGATTATGCATATATTACAATGTTATGTTATACATTTGCACTATATATTTTACAGGTTATTGTGTTCTGCAATAAAAGCTGTGACCAGTCATCTTCCAACTGAGGAATTGTGTCTGACTGTTAATTATTGGAGAAGGGGGGTGGTTGGGTTCTATTTAGTAACCACCCCTTCGGGCTCTGCACTTATAATGTCATAATAATGGTTGTCTGAGGAATGTTCTGTTACACTGAGTGCACTTGGGCATGAAAATCAAGATCTACTGCTGGCAGCTTCCTTTGCAATTCCTTACTATGATGTCCCAGATGTGCTCAATGGGAGACTAGTCCAAAGACGCTGCATGTCATGGTAGCATGTTTACGGCATGCAGGCTGCTCACAATAGCACTACTAAACATGCTACCATGACATGAAGCAATATGAGACACGTCATTGTTGTGTTGAAATATGGCTCCTGGGACACTGGAGAAATGACCATTCCACTGGTTCCACAACCAAATCAATGTAACACCGAACTGTTAAGGGGGCTTTACACGGTAGCGATATCGCTAGCAATTTCTAGCGATATCGAGCGTGTAAGTACCCGCCCCCGTTGTGGATGTGATATCGTGTGATCGCTGCCGCAGCGAACATTATCACTACGGCAGCGTCACACGCACTTACCTGGTCGTCGTCGTCGCTGTGACTGCCGAACAATCCCTCCCTCAAGGGGGAGGGACGTTCAGCGTCACCGCGACATCACTAAGCGGCTGGCCAATCAAAGTGGAGGGGCGGAGATGAGCGGGACGTAACATCTCGCCCACCTCTTTCCTTCCGCATTGTGGCCGGCGGGAGGTAAGGAGACGTTCCTCGCTCCTGCGGTGTCACACACAGCGATGTGTGCTGCCGCATGAGCGATGAACATGGATAAACAACCATTATCGATTTTTGAGTTTGGGACGACCTCTCCATGGTGAACGATTTTCACCATTTTTGAGGTCGCTTAAGGTTGCTGGTAAGTATCACACACTGTGATATCGTTAATGACGCCGGATGTGCGTCACTAACAATGTGACCCCGACGATAAAACATTAACGATATCGTAGCGTGTAAAGCCCTCTTTAGTGTACCTGAAATAATGGCTTCAAGGTCCGGCATGTCTATTGATCTTGTGATTTTCAAAGTACCACAACTTTTTACTTTTTCTTCTTGGTGTTGCAATATCAATGTTGAGGAGTGTATATATATATATATATATATAAAAATAAATATTATAAAGTAATGCATTTCATCTGTCACGTTCTGTCCATGGAATTCTGCTGATAGATATCTTTGCAGTTCTGATAGTAAATACCAAATGCTCCTCAGATCCTAAAGTGCACATACACTGTGTGCAGAATTATTAGGCAAATGAGTATTTTGATCACATGATACTTTTTATACATGCTACTCCAAGCTGTATAGGCTTGAGAGCCAACTACCAATTAAGTAAATCAGGTGATGTGCATATCTGTAATGAGGAGGGGTGTGGTGTAATGACATCAACACCCTATATAAGGTGTGCTTAATTATTAGGCGACTTCCTTTCCTTTGGCAAAATGGATCAGAAGAGAGATTTGACGGGCTCTGAAAAGTCCAAAATTGTGAGATGTCTTGCAGAGGGATGCAGCAGTTTTAGAATTGATTTTCATGCAGGACAATGCTCCATCACATGCATCCAACTACTCCACAGCGTGGCTGACCAGTAAAGGTCTAAAAGATGAAAAAATAATGACATGGCCCCCTTGTTCACCTGATCTGAACCCCATAGAGAACCTGTGGTCCCTCATAAAATGTGAGATCTACAGGGAGGGAAAACAGTACACCTCTCGGAACAGTGTCTGGGAGGCTGTGGTGGCTGCTGCATGCAATGTTGGTCGTAAACAGATCAAGCAACTGACAGAATCTATGGATGGTAGGCTGCTGAGTGTCATCATAAAGAAAGGTGGCTATATTGGTCACTCTTTTTTTGGCTTTTGTTTTTGCATGTCAGAAGTATTTATTTCTAAATTTTGTGCAGTTATATTGCTTTACCTGGTGAAAATAAACAAGTGAGATGGGAATATGTTTGTTTTTTGTTAAGTTGCCTAATAATTCTGCCCAGTAATAGTTACCTGCACAAACAGATATCCTCCTAAGATAGCCAAATCTAAAAAAAAAACCACTCCAACTTCCAAAAATATTAAGCTTTGATATTTATGAGTCTTTTGGGTTGATTGAGAACATAGTTGTTGATCAATAATAAAAAAAATCCTCTAAAATACAACTTGCCTAATAATTCTACACACAGTGTATTTATTGTTTTGCAAAGTTGCATCCATCCTCAAAAGTGGATATTACTCTCTGGCTCTTGAGTATAAAGATTGTGTCCCACATAGTCTAGTTCTCAATGGGATCCCAGATAAGGATTCAGCATTGGGCTGGTTGACAAGTAATACATATACATGTGGGACTATAAAACTGACAAAAAAAAGACTGTACTTCCCAAATTCCATAGAATAACACAGCTAATTAAAGATCTTTTAATTGTAGGTGCTTCATCAACGAAACGGTGGAAATAATGAGCAATAAATGCTTCTATCTATGTCCCCCTCATGATCTGAACCTCACGGGCACAGGTTATAAATTGGAGCCTGGTGACATGTAATCATTGAGAAGCTTATTGAGCATGAAGTGTTTTCTGGCTCAGCTAAAGTATCCGATCATTTTGCAGATACAGTGATATAGATGAGGCCGTGTCAGCCCTGACCCTTGTGTGCCTTATTGGAAATGCCACCAATCATGAGTGCTTCCTGTGCGGCTGTGGGTGAGAGAGGATGTCCAGGAAGTGATAGGATCTCCAGCTTCCTTAATGGAGCATTTCCTGTTTGTATTGGGGTTTCTACTGCGGCCATCTGTCATCATGAAAAGTATGACATTCCTGGGGAAATAAACACTTACGTTTTCCTAGTGTAACACATTGATTGCTGGAAGGTTTGATGGTCTTTAGAAGATTATCTACAGCATTGTATTGCTAAATTAATAAGTACAGACGAAGGAATCTCTATCAGTACTGTTCTCCGGTTTTTCTCACATCAGCCATTTTTTTTTCTGGGATGTCGACCATGATAAATTAGTTCTCATAATGGGCAAAAGTGGGCAATTAATGAGCGATAGCTGAAGTAATCTGTGGACAGTAGCACTCCCTGTAGAAAAGTTGTATTTGTATGAAGCCTCTTATTACAAAAAGATACAAAACTGACTTATCCTACTAAAAAAAGTATAGGTATAAAATTAGCAAAAGGTGGGTGTCTGCTTTCAATAAAAAAAGCCCCCCACTAAGTTTTTTATTCATTAAATATGTGTATGTGCATGTGATGTAGTGTGAGGGTACCGCTGCACTCTCTGTTATCCAGCGTTGTTCTGCTCCTCTTCTCAGTGACATCACAACTCCTACAATGTAAGACTATGGAGCGCCAGCACGGGGCGCCATAAGCGTCCATTGTAAAACAGACTTCCGGCGCACAAGGCCTTAGTGTTCTTACCACTCCAGCAGTTCCTCTCCGATGCTCCCCGCCTTTTTGTTGAGCTGACTGCAGCTGTGATGTCCATTAACAGAATATTACTAATGTATCCATTCACTGAACTCAGCCGGCATGGCGAGGTAATCATGACCGCAGCAGTCCGGTCAACAGACACCAGAGGGAAGCACGTAAGAGGTCAATTCTAGGTAAGTAGAGATCAGCAGACCCATGTAAGTGCAGGTTCTGTGGATTCATCCGGACTTTAGATAAAATTCTGGACCCGAACTTGACCTAAACCCCTCATTGGAAGTCACTGATTGGGCAGGTCGGCTCTCTGCCCAAATACTTCCAGCCATAAACAGATCACTTCCGGGGGAGGTGTGAAGCCCCGAGAACGCTGTGTCGGTGCATTACCTTCAGGGACTCCACTGGCTCAGTCTGGTCACAGGTAGGAAACCTTCTTGTAGGATTGTCGTGACGCCACTCTCAGAATTGCGGTCAGTGCGGACCGCCACTGCAGGTTAAGGGACGCCTGGGGCTGATGGTGGGTGCAGTTAGTTGTAATAGCCTCCTGAGAGTGAGGCAAGCCCCAGGGCCCTGTGTAGGTGTGTAGAACCACAAGGCGCAGAATAACTCCACACAAGCAGGATGTCTTTCAGGGGTTTTACTCACAGTTGATGGCAGGGTGAGTAACCTGGGCGTAGCTGGGATGAACCAGGCTGGAACCAGGTATCCTTCAGGCTGACTGATGATGGTGACTACCGACTCGCCTTCCTTAGCCCTTGGTGGTTTGGGGTAACCCCGACTTTTAGTCCCTATGGGGGTCACCCAGGGAAGTTGCTGAAGCCTCTCTCCCCTTCGTTTGTTTGCCGTTTGCTTGTCGCCTGGACCAGATCACTCCAGCTGCTTGCCTCCTGTGAACTATGGGCCCTAACTGTGGCTACGTGGCTGCGGCTTTTGGGTGTTGTGGTGTGGGCTTTGAGGGCCCCACACCGGCAGGTTTAGCGAGGAAAGGTAGATCTATCCCCGCTCCGGGATCTGCCGCCCGTTTGGGCCTGGTACTCCCTAGCAGTCTCCTTACTTCCCACTCCGTGCTCTCTCTTTAGCTGAAGATGGATTTCGGGTAGCACTCCTAGGTGACCGTTCTCCCCCGTCGGTAGCCACTGCGCGGGCGCTGTTAGACTGCAACAGCCCCAGGGGTCTGCTCTCCTCGGAGCTCCCTGGACTCTGCACTAAACCGGCTCACTGCTCCTCCTCTCCTGTTCTTGCCTACGCCACCTAGCAACCAGGCTCTCCACCACACCCCTTGAGTGGAGATGGAGGCGTTTTACCCCCTCCACTATTCCAGTGGAGGTGAAGGCTTTGCCCCCTCCTGGGATCCCCAGGGGTCCTCTCAAAGGTACATGTGTGAGACCTGATCACTATGCGCCTGTGTAGTCACACCTCGGTCAGCCTTCTGGATTACCTGTATTGTACTGTCCCCAGCATGGGTGCAGTACTCAGTGGTGCCTGACCAGGTCAGGGGCGCCACATTCCCCCTTAGTTATCACCAGCACGTCCTCGGGCTGCAAGACAACATTTTAAAATGCATAAAACATTAAAACATGGTAAAACATTTAAAACCACCAGGTACCATACATCACCACCCTCCACCCACAAGTCCGTTAACCCACCCAAACCCTTTCAGGAGGCAGGTCACCGGTCCTTTTGGTAACCAGATCTGGGCCATCTACTTCCCCAGACCTTTCCTCCAATCTGCCTCTCCCGTTGGCCGCGCCTTCAGCCACTTCTGGCAGGATGTAGAGGCGGCTTTCAGGGTCTGGTGGTTTCAGGGTATACCTGGCCTGGTGGATCCGCGCCTTCAGCCTCTTCTGGCAGGATGTAGAGGCGGCCTCCACAGTTGGTGCTGACCAGGTACCCTCTTTGTGGTGGAGAGCCAGGCCCCATAAACAGGCATGCTCTCTGGTCGCAGGTGAGCCAAGGCCCTATATACGGACGTGCTCCCTGGTTGCAGACGAGCCAAGCCCCTAAACAGGCTGACTCTGGTGGTGGTGGTGCCCTCTGGTGTAACTATTTACACTGCGAGAGTTTGTGGCTATAGCCAGTTCATAGCCTTAAGGTTCATTTCTCACATTAGTTTATGTGGGCACATCTCTTAAACAGTAACGTTGCAAACTTTCAAACTGGTCAAAACAGTAACTTGTTGTACTTCTTACTTTATGCAGATTCCTCCTCACCAGGGCTTGGGCCTGTAGGGCTGCGGCACCTGTTGGTTTCTTGATCTCTTTCATCATCCGTGGTGGTCTCATCGGTGGGTTCTTTGTCGGTTCTTTCTCTATCTCTGTCTGTTTCTTTTTCTTTAGGACATGGCGTAACATCTAGGGCATACCAGCCTCTTTCTCCTTGATGCATTGTAAATTGCACTGTGTCTCCCATCCTTAGGTTCCTTCCAGGATGTCCTCTGGGCAAATGAGCTCTAACGTCTCTTCTGTTGACAAAAATGCCTTCTTTCATACCAGGTGCTACTATGAAGCCGTATCCTGATTTTAGGCTAAAATCTTCCACTACTCCTCGACAAAGGGGTCCTCTGACCTGGGCTTTGGCTCTTCTCAGGAACCGTTTCTCCTCTAGGTCTCTGGCCGTTATTTCATCTCTCTGCTCTGGGGACTGCGGTGCAGGGAAAGACTGGGTTCTGTTACGGCGCCGTGTCTTGCGGGCTGGATTCTGCGAGGTACAGCTTACAAGCTCCCAGGTGAGGCTTTTGGGCAGATCTTCTTCAGCGGAAGGTATCGGGTCTTCTTCGTCCCAGCGGGAGTATGGCAACATCTCTGGCTCGGGGTATGAATCCACTGCTGATGGCTCCGGGGTCAGCTCCTCAGCTTCCTGGCCTCCCCTCCCCCTTAGTTCTTCTGAGCACTCCTGTTGTGGCAGCGCTGGGGATGGGTGTTCATCAGCAGGCCCTGGCGGAGGACTCTTTGGCGTGGTTACTGCAGAAGTCGCCTTGGGGGTGTGCGGAGGGAGCAGGTACCGATCCACCATCTCCTGTGGGAACTGGGCCTCTAGGTCAGCCTTCAGCTTCCAGTATTCGGGGTCCTCTCCTATCAGGGACTTCCTAGCAGGGACTTCCTTAGACTGGGGAGCGGTGTCTGCTCTGGCCTTGCAGGCCGGGGTAAACAATGGTACGTCTGTCTTGTCTTGGCGGGCCGCGCCTGGCATGGCGGCGGCCTGGTCTTGGCGGGCCGCGCCCGGCATGGCGGCGGCCTGGTCTTGGCGGGCCGCGCCCGGCATGGCGGCGGCCTGGTCTTGGCGGGCCGCGCCTGGCATGGCGGCGGCCTGGATCAGCGTCGCTGTTGCAGCTGGCGTCTTAGCGGGCTTCGCTACTATGGCCGGTTCTTGGCGGGCCGGGCAGGGCATCGCTGCGGCGGCCTGGATCGGCGTCGCTGCAGCGATCTGGGCTTGGCGGGCCGCACCTGACGTGGCGGCGGCCTGGTTCAGCACCTCACTTGCGGCGCGGACGAGCGTTGCTGCTGCGGTGGGGTCTCGGCGGGCCGGGCCTAGCATGGCGGCGGCCTGGGTCAGCGTCACACCTGCGGCGCGGATGAGGGTCGCGGTGGCAGCCGGTTCTCTACGGGCCGAGCAGGGCATCGCTGCGGCGGCCTGGGCTTGGCGGGCCGCACCTGGCGTGGCTGCGGCCTGGTTCGGCGTCGCCGCGCCGGGCGCCTCTTCAGGGACCGCGGGCGTGGCAGCAGGGATCGGGGCACTCGCGCTGGCAGGGGCAACACTGGACTCACCCATCGTTGGCAGCATCGGGGTCTGAGTCGTCACCGTCCGGTCTGGCACTCGGCGCGCGGCTCTCCCCTCATAGGCCTGAACCGCCGCGGTCATTTCCAGAAACTCCGCACGTCCCTCTCTGATCTGCCTTCCGACCCTGGCCTCCAGTTGATCGCAGAACTCGGCAAGCTCCCGACACCACCAGGCAGTGGAGCCTGGCTCTGGGTCTCGGTGTTCAGACGTCATTTTCTCTAGCAGCAGACTTCTGGCTCCCTTTCTGTCCCGACGTCTCTGAACGCCTCCGCTCTCTTCACTTGCGAGATCAGAACTCTGCAGGGGATCTCTGGGTAGCCACACCTCTTCGTGGGCGGTAACTTCTCCCAGCGCGGGCTGCTGTTGTTTTTCAGCGCGCTTTTCATGGTGGCAATATGGCGGCGCTTCCAATTTTTCAAGCGGACCGCCCAGGCACATGGTCACCTGTCTGGACAGGTCTAGTCCCCGCACAGGTTCGAATCCTGTTCGTGACGCCAGATGTGAAGCCCCGAGAACGCTGTGTCGGTGCATTACCTTCAGGGACTCCACTGGCTCAGTCTGGTCACAGGTAGGAAACCTTCTTGTAGGATTGTCGTGACGCCACTCTCAGAATTGCGGTCAGTGCGGACCGCCACTGCAGGTTAAGGGACGCCTGGGGCTGATGGTGGGTGCAGTTAGTTGTAATAGCCTCCTGAGAGTGAGGCAAGCCCCAGGGCCCTGTGTAGGTGTGTAGAACCACAAGGCGCAGAATAACTTCACACAAGCAGGATGTCTTTCAGGGGTTTTACTCACAGTTGATGGCAGGGTGAGTAACCCGGGCGTAGCTGGGATGAACCAGGCTGGAACCAGGTATCCTTCAGGCTGACTGATGATGGTGACTACCGACTCGCCTTCCTTAGCCCTTGGTGGTTTGGGGTAACCCCGACTTTTAGTCCCTATGGGGGTCACCCAGGGAAGTTGCTGAAGCCTCTCTCCCCTTCGTTTGTTTGCCGTTTGCTTGTTGCCTGGACCAGATTACTCCAGCTGCTTGCCTCCTGTGAACTATGGGCCCTAACTGTGGCTACGTGGCTGCGGCTTTTGGGTGTTGTGGTGTGGGCTTTGAGGGCCCCACACCGGCAGGTTTAGCGAGGAAAGGTAGATCTATCCCCGCTCCGGGATCTGCCGCCCGTTTGGGCCTGGTACTCCCTAGCAGTCTCCTTACTTCCCACTCCGTGCTCTCTCTTTAGCTGAAGATGGATTTCGGGTAGCACTCCTAGGTGACCGTTCTCCCCCGTCGGTAGCCACTGCACGGGCGCTGTTAGACTGCAACAGCCCCAGGGGTCTGCTCTCCTCGGAGCTCCCTGGACTCTGCACTAAACCGGCTCACTGCTCCTCCTCTCCTGTTCTTGCCTACGCCACCTAGCAACCAGGCTCTCCACCACACCCCTTGAGTGGAGATGGAGGCGTTTTACCCCCTCCACTATTCCAGTGGAGGTGAAGGCTTTGCCCCCTCCTGGGATCCCCAGGGGTCCTCTCAAAGGTACATGTGTGAGACCTGATCACTATGCGCCTGTGTAGTCACACCTCGGTCAGCCTTCTGGATTACCTGTATTGTACTGTCCCCAGCATGGGTGCAGTACTCAGTGGTGCCTGACCAGGTCAGGGGCGCCACAGAGGGAGAGTGGGGTTTTTCATTTTCTTTTATTTTGGACACACTACATCCAATCATGCTGATTTTACCCCCAGTGAGAACCATTCAGTCACTGCATGCGGCTTGCTCTGGACCGAGCACTAGGTGTACCCGAGCACAGCGATGCATGCTCAAATAGTATGCATATGTAAAGCTTCTGATCTCTGAACTTGAACACTGATTTTTTTCGTTAAGTCTGTGTTCGGTTTGAACAGCTTTAAAGGGAATCAAATATCAGGATTTTGGTATATAAGGTGCAGCCAGTGCAGTACTGGCACTCTCAGGCACAGGCTGTACATGCCATTAGTGGGCAGCTTGGATGTTTAGGCTGTGAATTCCAAGTTTATGAAGTTTGAAAATTCATCCACTTTTTGACTGACATTTGCACTTCTCCAGATAATATCCGGGCGGGTTATGCACATGATTCCCCCCCCCTACCCCCCCACCCTCAGCCTGTTCCTCCCTCTCTCTGGCTGTATGCAAATTTCTCTATTCAGTAACACGGCGTTGGAGTTGGCGCCTGCGCATAGCGCTTATCTCCGGCGCCATGTTTTTGAAGCCCGCGTTACCCAGTTTTGTGCCTGAGAGAGCCAGAGAGAGGAAGGAACAGGCGGCGGGGGGGGGGGGGAATCATGTGCATAAACCGCCTGAATATTATCTGGAGAAGTGCAAATCTCAGTCAAAAAGTGGATGAATTTTCAAACTTCATAAACTTGGATTCACAGCCTAAACATCCGAGCTGCCCACTAATGGTATGTACAGCCTGTGCCTGATAGTGCCAGTGCTGCACTGGCTGCAGCTTATATACCAAAATCCTGATGTTTGGTTCCCTTTAAATTTTGGTTCCGCTCATCTCTATAGGTAAGTAATTCTTGGTTTATTGTTTTACAGCATATGCAGTCTTGGCTCAGTTTGAATTAAAGTAAGACAACTGCTTTAATGGTTATCACTTAAAGACCACTCCATTAAGGTCATCTTATAAACTGCACCAAGAAGAGGTTCACTTCTTAGGACTCATTTGCACTGGCCAATAATCAGGAATGAGTATTTCTAAGGACACTTGTTTCTGAATATCAGCCTGTCTAAAGCCTGCTTTACACATACGATATCGTATGCGATCATACCCGCCCCCATTGTATATGCGGCACGTTCAATTTGTTGACCATGTCGCACAAATGATTAATTGCCGTCACACGTACTTACCCTTCCATAAGACCTTGATGTGGGCGGCGAACATCCACTTCCTGGAGTGGGGGGACGTTCAGCGTCACCGCGACGTCACGCGGCAGCCGGCCAATAGAAGCGGAGGGGCGGAGTTGAGTGGGACGTAACCATCCCACCCACCTCCTTCCTTCCGCATTGCAGGCGGGACGCAGGTAAGATCTGTTCATCGTTCCCGGGGTGTCACACACTGTGATGTGTGGTACCTCGGGAACATTGAACAACCCGACGTGCAATTTTAAGGAAATGAACGACGTGTATGCGATGAACGGTTTTACGTTCAATCGCAATCGCACGAAGCTGTCACACGCTACAACAACACTAACGATGCCGGATGTGCATCACTTACGACGTGACCCCGCCAACACATCGTTAGATTTGTTGTAGCGTGTAAGGCTAGGGCCCTACTTTGCGTTTCCACCTGCGTTTTTGGTGCTTTTTAGGTCCGTTTTGAGATGCACCTTTTTCATGCCAAAAGGCATGCGTTTTGATTTCCCAGCAAAGTCTATGGAAAATGGTGATTTCTAGACCGCACTTTGCGTTTTAAAACGCTGCGTTTAATTTGCATATTTTGTGGCAAAAACCATGCGTTCAAAGAAGCAGCATGTCAATTGTTTTTGCCATTTTGGGTGCGTTTTGCTAACATTGAAGTCAATAAGAAATGGCAAAAACCAAGATTCCAGCAAATTCCTGCGTTTTACCTGCTTTTCCAGTGCAGAAAACAAGCGTTTTGGACTTCAAAAACGCATGCTTTTTGGACATCAAAATAATGATTTCATATGTCCCTTTACACACACATATAGTCCGTCAATTAAAAATAAGAATTTTAATAAATTATTGCTATTTTTCCATTAAATATCATATTACCGCTATAATTTAATTAAATTATTCTATTTTCATTATTTTTCACAATAATATAGATTTGTTTCTTTTTTTCCAATTTTTTCATTGTGTTTGACTATTTAAACTTTATTTAGCCGTGTCATGATGTTCAAAACGCATCTATCAAAACGCAGGTGGAAAAGCATGTAAAAAGCGCTGAAAACGCATATAAAAAGCGGTAAATACGCATGCGTTTTCAATGCTAAATTTCTGAAAAAAGCAACTTTGGTCAAGTCAATTAAGCCCAAAACGTGTGTTTAGAACTGCAAGTAGGTGAACGCAAAGTGGGGCCCTAGCTAAAAGCCGCTTAAGCATGCTGGCTATCACCCGATCAGTGAAATATACTCTTTCATTGGGTGAAATGCTTTTAAATTGTTCTTAAAAATCATCATTCTCTGTAGCACATTGTTCTGTATAAACAGTGATGAGATTCCTAGAACAATTATATTCTATGGCACAGAACAAGCATATTACAATCATTCAAGGTTGACATGTCAATTGTTTTTGCCATTTGGGTTTTGCACTGCAAAGCAGAGTTTTTGCCCAAAGTTCTGCCACAAAAAGGCTGCAGTTTGAACTGCATAGTGGGCACAAGAAACACAAATTCCCATAGACTATGCTTGAAAAGCAGAACACATCCATTTTGGCATTAAGGCTATGTGCCCACGGTGCATTTTTTCATGCTTTTCTGCAGCGTTTTCAACTGCACCTTTTTAGTGCCCAAATGGCTGCGTTTTGATTTCCCAGCAAAGTCTATGGGAAATAGGGTTTTCCTGTGCCCACCATGCATTTGAAAACGCTGCGTCAAATTTGCATATTTTTTGACAAAAAACATGCGTTTATAAAAGCAGCATGTCAATTGTTTTTGCCATTTGAGGTGCGTTTAGATAACATAGAAGTCAATGAGAAACAGGGAGTAACCCAGAAACATCAAAATTCCAGCGTTTTACCTGCTTTTTAGGTGCAGAAAACATGCGTTTTGGACTACTAAAACGCATGCTTTTTGCACATCAAAATAATGATTTCATATGTCCCTTACACACACACATAGTCCGACAATTTATTTAAAGAAAATTATCATTTTATTGCTATATTTCCGTTTTTTATTAAATAACCGCTATAATTCTATTAAATCTTGCTATTTTCTTTTTTTTCATACAAATATTTATGTGCCCCTTTTTTTTCTCTTTTTTTCATTTGGTTTGACTGTTGTAACTTTATTTATCAGTGTCTTGATGTTCAAAACGCATGTGTCAAAAAGCATTTGAAAAAGCATTCAAAAAGCGCTAAAAATGCATCAAATACGTGGCAAATACGCATGCGTTTTCAGTGCTAAAGTTCTGCAAAAGGCAACTTCGGCGAATTCAATTAAGGACAAAACGTGCATTTAGAACTGCAAGTAGGGAAAAGCAACGTGGACACACCTTAACGCTGCAGTGGAAAAAGCAGGTAAAAAGCAGGTAAAAAGCAATTTAAAGCAAAGTGTGGTCTTAGGCTATGTGTCCACGTTGCTTTTTACCTGCTTTTTACCTGCTTTTTTGCTGCTTTTTCAACTGCAGCGTTTAATGCCAAAATGGATGTGTTCTGCTTTTCCAGCAAAGTCTATGGGAATTTGGGTTTCTTGTGCACACTATGCTGTTCAAAAAGATGCCTTTTTGTGGCAGAAATTTGGGCAAAAACTCTGCTTTGCAGTTCAAAACCCAAATGGCAAAAACAATTGACATGTTGCTTCTTTGAAAAGCAGAGTTTTTGCCCAAATTTCTGCCACAAAAAGGCACCTTTTTGAACAGCACAGTGCGGACAAGAAACCCAAATTCCCATAGACTATGCTTGTGTCGCGGGCGGGGAGGAGGGTGTCAGCACACCGCGCTCACCCCTTCTGCTCGGGTCCGGCGGCCGCCGCTGCTCAGTGGTGGCTCGAGCTGTGGGCCGGATCCCGGGGGTTCTCGAGCGGCACTCCTCGCCCGTGAGTGAAAGGGGGTTGTTGGGTGAGGGGATTGTTTATTGTCCGTGACGCCACCCACGGTTGTGGTGATTTCACCACCGCTGCTCGGTGTGGGGATCCCGGGGATGGTGATGCGGAGCAGCCAGGTGTTGTATTGCCCCTCCGTGGGTAGGGGTTGGTGATCCCGGGGCCCGGTGATGGCTTGGGAGGTGCAGGGCCTGGTGGGCGCGGGGACGCGGGGGCAGCGCTGTGCCTTGCGGCACTGTGGTACTCACTCAGCCTGAGACGTTGACACAGTTTTTACGGTAAACCAAACGGCTGGCAAGACGGTCCCACGGACGGCTGCGATTGCTCTCCCAGTAGGTGACGGTGATGTCCCTCTTCCTTGCACCTTTGTTTACTTGTTGGTTGCGATGGGTCCCCACCGGTAACCCGCTCCCCGGCTTCAAGCTGGGCCGAAGGAGCTCTACTCTTTGCCCGCAGGCGCTGGCCCTGAGAAACTGGTGCCTTGGCGGTGGCGGCGTCTCTCTTACACTGGCTGGGCTGTTGCCTTCAATCGGGACTTGGTTGTTGGGGGATCTACGTCCCCTTCACTGACGGATTTGGCAAATTCTGGCGACTCCTAGCCTTGCCGGGGTCCGAGAGGCCCCTGCCCTGGTGCTGACTGTCCTTCGGAACACTGCTCCAGACCGCCGGGCACACAGCCTCCGGGGTCCTTCCAGGAACTTCCAAACGGTCCCCCTCCAGACAGTCACCGCCGTTGCTGACCTTGCTGACCTGTCCTGCACACAGCTGGACTACTTCAGGCTTTTCTCTCTGTCACCACTCTTGCTTTCCTCCTTTACCACTTTCCTTCCTTCACTTTCACTTAGTTGTTTACTCCTTTCTAGCCCTCAGCTAAACTTCAACTCTTGCCCTGCCTGGGCTCAACTCCTTACTCCATCTGCCCCTAGCTGGACTGCCTGGTTTCTTCCCGCCTCCAGAGCTGTGTTCTCCTCGGTGGGCGGAGCCAACCGCCTGGCCCACCCCCTGGTGTGAATCATCAGCCTCTGGAGGAAGGCAACAAGGATTTTTGGTTCAGCTTAGGTGTTCCTACCTGGGATGTAGGGTGTGGTGGTGTGTGACCTGTGTCCCCTGGCTTGCCCAGGGCGACACATTCCCCCTTAGCAAAATGCAGACCGTCCGCGGGCTGCCGTCCAACACCGGTTTTATTTTTCTGCAAAAGATAACATGGTAAATCAAACAAAAATACATTTTTAATAACTCTTCCCTTACGGGAGGCACATTTCTTTAACGTTGCATAACGGTTTACGGTTACGGTTTCCGCTCTCTCCCACCCAAGCAACCTGGCCCTGATGCTGCCCCTAAAGCCCAGGCAGCACCCCTTGACCCACAGTCCAGCACACGGTACCCGAGCGGGATCTGTCCTTGCCCTCCAGAGGGTAGCCACCGGTTCCTTTGGTGGCTGGGCCCTAGCCTGCTCTGCTCAGGGCCCTCCCTCCAACCTGCCTCTCCGGAGGCGGCCTGCGGAAAACGGTGACGGTAAACAACATATTTACAAGCCACTAACGTCTGTGGTTGCCCTGCAAGTTCACGGGCTTGTCCATGGATAGTCCTCCATGCTAAACTTTTTAAACGGTCCCCACGGGGACAACGGTGCCGGCTCCGGCCGGTTCAATCACAAAGCAATCAGATGAGGTACTAGGTAATCATTTTCTTCATTGGCAGAACTTTCAAACTTTTAAACTTTTCAACAAACAAAGTGGTGGTCCCAACGGGGACGGTGCTGCGGGCATCCACTGCCCTACTCCGGTTGCTTAAGCTCTGGTGCCGCTGCCAGGGGAGGGAGGTCTGCGCTCGCTCGGCCCTCGGGCCCCTCCTTAGTTTGGCGTCCAGCGCAAACCACCCCCGCTCCCCAAAGTACCGGGTGTATTGTACGATGTCGCCCGGCATCAGATTGCGGCCGAGATGCTCCTCAGGCAGGTGGGTATTCACATCCCGCCGGGCTACAAACACTTCGGCCTCCAGGCCTGGCTCGTAGATGAACCCGTAGCCCCGGCGGACATCAAACCGCCTCACCTGCCCCTCGTACAACGGTCCCCGGACACGGGCTGTTGCTTGCCGGAGATGCTCCTTCTCCCGGATGGCTCTGGCTACCAGCTCGGCCTTCTTCCGCTCCCTCTCGGCAATCTCCGGGCCCAGCGGTACCGGCTCCCTATCCCAATACGGCGCTGCCGCCAGCGCCGGCGCACGGGTCGGGCCCCGCGGGACATCCTGGACGTTGCCCACTGTCAGGAATCTGGGCGGCATGTCCCGCGGTGTCTTGGCCTTGGGCGCTGCCTTGCAGCAGCAACCCGGCGCTACCTCAGCCGAGGTGTGGGGGATGGGCATAGGGGCTTTCCGCTGCTGGGCCTTCGGCTCGGAACGGGCTATCGGCTCCGGCTCGGGGAATCTTTCTGGGGATGCCTCCGGTTCAACCTTCGGAGTCTTCCATGGCAACACCTCCGGTTTACTACGGGCTCCGGCTACAGGTTGGCCCGCCTGGGCGGGGACGCTGGGTACTGCTACCGGTTGCGGTGGTAGCAGGCCTAGTGGCGGGGTCACGGCCTCCGGGACGGGTGGCGAGGGAGGCGACGGGGGGAGAGGGCTTGGACCGAGCCCCACAGCCGCGATGACCGGCCCTTCAAGGGCATCGGGACGTGGGTCACTCACCCTCCCTTTCTCCGCCTCCTCCTCGCGTCTCCGCACGGTGGCTACAACGTCCGCCATGTCGGCCTCCCACTCCTCCATGAGGAGCTGCATCTTCACCTGCAGCCTTTGGTAGAGTTGCGCAGTTCGGATTTCCACCCACGCCGCGGTTCCAGGCGCGGGGGCTACGGTGTCGCAGGATGGCATCCACATGATGGCTTCTTTTCCAGGAACGGTATGTTGCAGAGTCCTGGCGTCCCTGCTTTTATAGCTGCAGCTACATGCGTCCAGCCACCATCGCGTCCCCCTTAGCTCTTTTCCGGCCCCTCCTTTCTCGGGGCGGGGTTTTGGCCTTCGCGCCTCTACTACTTGAGATGACGCTCGAGCGGGAACTTTTCGCGCCAAAGATGGCGGCTTCTGAAATTTTCCTGCCGGATACCTCCGGCGGTAACAAGGCGCACCTCTACCTGACGGCAGAGCGGTAAGATCCTGTTCGTGACGCCAAGTTGTCGCGGGCGGGGAGGAGGGTGTCAGCACACCGCGCTCACCCCTTCTGCTCGGGTCCGGCGGCCGCCGCTGCTCAGTGGTGGCTCGAGCTGTGGGCCGGATCCCGGGGGTTCTCGAGCGGCACTCCTCGCCCGTGAGTGAAAGGGGGTTGTTGGGTGAGGGGATTGTTTATTGTCCGTGACGCCACCCACGGTTGTGGTGATTTCACCACCGCTGCTCGGTGTGGGGATCCCGGGGATGGTGATGCGGAGCAGCCAGGTGTTGTGTTGCCCCTCCGTGGGTAGGGGTTGGTGATCCCGGGGCCCGGTGATGGCTTGGGAGGTGCAGGGCCTGGTGGGCGCAGGGACGCGGGGGCAGCGCTGTGCCTTGCGGCACTGTGGTACTCACTCAGCCTGAGACGTTGACACAGTTTTTACGGTAAACCAAACGGCTGGCAAGACGGTCCCACGGACGGCTGCGATTGCTCTCCCAGTAGGTGACGGTGATGTCCCTCTTCCTTGCACCTTTGTTTACTTGTTGGTTGCGATGGGTCCCCACCGGTAACCCGCTCCCCGGCTTCAAGCTGGGCCGAAGGAGCTCTACTCTTTGCCTGCAGGCACTGGCCCTGAGAAACTGGTGCCTTGGCGGTGGCGGCGTCTCTCTTACACTGGCTGGGCTGTTGCCTTCAATCGGGACTTGGTTGTTGGGGGATCTACGTCCCCTTCACTGACGGATTTGGCAAATTCTGGCGACTCCTAGCCTTGCCGGGGTCCGAGAGGCCCCTGCCCTGGTGCTGACTGTCCTTCGGAACACTGCTCCAGACCGCCGGGCACACAGCCTCCGGGGTCCTTCCAGGAACTTCCAAACGGTCCCCCTCCAGACAGTCACCACCGTTGCTGACCTTGCTGACCTGTCCTGCACACAGCTGGACTACTTCAGGCTTTTCTCTCTGTCACCACTCTTGCTTTCCTCCTTTACCACTTTCCTTCCTTCACTTTCACTTAGTTGTTTACTCCTTTCTAGCCCTCAGCTAAACTTCAACTCTTGCCCTGCCTGGGCTCAACTCCTTACTCCATCTGCCCCTAGCTGGACTGCCTGGTTTCTTCCCGCCTCCAGAGCTGTGTTCTCTTCGGTGGGCGGAGCCAACCGCCTGGCCCACCCCCTGGTGTGAATCATCAGCCTCTGGAGGAAGGCAACAAGGATTTTTGGTTCAGCTTAGGTGTTCCTACCTGGGATGTAGGGTGTGGTGGTGTGTGACCTGTGTCCCCTGGCTTGCCCAGGGCGACACACTTGAAAAGCAGAACACATCCATTTTGGCATTAAACACTGCAGTTGAAAAAGCAGCAAAAAAGCAGGTAAAAAGCAGGTAAAAAGCAACGTGGACACGTAGCCTTAGGCTGGAAACACATCTATGCGAGTAAAATCGGTCCGACTGGGCTGAAAAAAACTCGGCTGATTTTAGTTCACCTTAGGTTCGAGTGCAACGCAAGTGCGATGCTTTTTCTGATTAAATTATTGTTTTTGCTCGCGTGTTCGACGCGTGTGTGTCACGTTTGCGATGCTAGTTTCCTGCAACGTCTTAACTAGATAAAAGTGATTACACATGTGTCAGTTAATTTACCTTTGGGAATGTGATGTCACATTCATCTGTTGAATATTTAATGAGCATAGTTCCTGCCACACTCGCAAATGTGAACGCTGATGTGCGTGTGTGATCCTTGTTTTAATCCGCTTCCATAGGGAATCATTGAGAAAAATGGTTCGAGAAACTCGCAAAAAAGCAGCATGCTGTGATTTTTTTCTCAGTCCGATTTGGACTGAGAAAAAAATCGCAGATGAGAGCTGAATCATTCACTAACATGTGTCCGATTCCAATGCGAGAGTTTCTCGCATTGCTCTACTGCGAGAAACTCGCAAGTGAGAAGCAGCCCTTAGCCTAAAACATAAACTGCAATGCTTCTCCTACACATTACAATGTTAATCATGGACATTACATGGACTGTATACTGATGGCATCCGTTTGCTGTCCATGATTTTCACAGACTCACAGACTTGTATAGTTAACTTTGATCTGTGCGTCTGATCAAAATGGAAGTGTCTCTGTGATTTTATTGCGATCACATGGTCCGCAAAAAACCATGGACTTATGAATAATACCATAGACTTTAATGGAGATGTGTTCTATCCAACAAAAATGCTGCTAGAACATATACATGATTCATGGACCTCTGAATGCAGCCATAGGGTGGTGTTCCACAAACATTGCTTGTATAAAACACCACTTTTTTATGTAGTTTTTTTGTTTTGTTTTTTTTTTAACAAAAGCCAGAAATGGATCTAACATGAGAGAGAAGTAAAAGTCAGTTCTTAATATTTTCCATTCCTTTTGAACATACTTTTGGCTTTGTGTCAAAAAGTTTGCCAAAAACGGTGTGTGAAGCCACCTTCTTTAAAAGCTCCTGGAACCAATAGACAGAAGTAGAGAACGTAGGAATTGGAAATAAAGGTGTCAAAAAGGTGTTATGTTTTGAGATTACTAAGCAATAAAGCTTGGGCAGGAATCACATATTCAGTTTCTGTAGCAATTTTCGGTCTGTTTTATATTGCAGTTCTTTGAATCATGGTCAAAAAGAAATAAGAAAAATAGCAGCATAAACTGCCTGCGTGTATCCAGCCCTATATTGATTCCTGCACTAGTGGCACACTGCAATTTACTCATCATATATGGTATACGTCCTCTTCTTTCAGTTATATAATATACTAAGACTGTGCTGTAACTTTTCACAGTTTGGAGGAAACCGAGCTGGGAGGGAATCTCCTTGAGCGTCATGACACAGCCCAACCTCACCTCTTCCTCTCCAACTTCCTCAGCAATTGCAGCTGGAAATAAAGGGAAGGAAAAGAGTGCATGTCCTAGGCCTCTCCTCACATTACTCACCCTATAACCATCATGGACAGCCACTTCCCTGTCCAAAGTACAGCACACATCTGTCAAGCCACATTCCTCTCCCATCCTTCTGATATTCGGACACGGAGATATCTCAATTATTCTGTGCAGTATAATGATACATATTCATCTGATGTCCCCCGAATAGTCACATCATATACCTCTCATTATATAGGAGACCTATTCTGGAGCCTGTGTATAAGTTGCAGTTGATTAGTGGGGTGGTAGGTTGTTTTTTAGAATATGTATATTACATGTCTACTTATAATGTATGTGGATGTAATATTTCTTTTTAAGTGAATATCTATTGGAAGTGCTGAAGCTATTCTTTTCATTGTATGTATTTTAGGGAACATAGTAATCTGCAAATAAGATAGAAATAGGGAATTTAGATTGTGAGCCTCAATGGCGAGTGTTGATGTGATAGGAAAGCGCTGTGGAATATGTTGGCGTTATATAAAAATAAAGATTATTATTATTAACTGAGCAGTAAATCTGACCATATACCATACATACTGGTATAATAATTATTGACGTAAAGATTTTTGGAATATCTGACTCCTGCCTTTGCTAATTTTACGGTGTCAAGGGAAATAACCACAATTTTTATTACAGAGAAAAATCTATTTGCACTGATTTGTACTGTTCCTTATAAATCGTCAACTTTTCCACAGCACTTAAAGGGTTTTTTCCACAAACAAAGTTCATTTTAATTAATAATTCTTGGAGTAACAATAAGGTCAACAATTGGATGTGTTTAACCCCTTATCGACATAGGATGTACTGGTGCATCCTATTTCGGCTCCCTGACTTTGATGCAGGCTCACACGCTGAGCCCGCATGTTTTCCTGCACATGTCGGCAGATCTCATCAGCTGACATATGCCCCTAAGGGGTACTTTGCACGCTGCGACATAGCAAGCCGATGCTTGTGATGCCGAGCGCGTTAGTCCCCGTCCCCGTCGCAGCAGCGATATTTTGTGATTGCTGGCGTAGCGAACATTATCGCTACGCCAGCTTTACATGCACTCACCTGCCCTGCGACGTCGCTCTGGCTGGCGATCCGCCTCCTTCCTAAGGGGGCGGGTCGTGCGGCGTCACAGCGACGTCACACGGCAGGCGGCCAATAGGTTGGAGGGGCGGAGATGAGCAGGACGTAAACATCCCGCCCACCTTCTTCCTTCCGCATTGCAGCCGGAACGCAGGTAGGAGATGTTCCTCGCTCCTGCAGCTTCACACACAGCGATGTGTGCTGCCTGCTGGAACGAGGAACAACATCTTACCGTCGCTGCACCGGCATAATGGAAATGTCGGGCCCTACACCGATGATACGATAACGACGCTTTGGCGCTCGTTAATCGTATCATCAAGGATTTGCACACTACGATGTCGACTGCGACGCAGGAAGTGCGTCACTTTCCATTTGACCCCACCGACATAGCACCTGCGATGTCATAGTGGGCAAAACCCGCCTAAGAAGCGCAGGGGGATCGCCAATCCACCCACGTCTGTTAACCAGTTAAATTCCGCTGTCAATCTCTGTCAGTGGGATTTAACAAGTGTCTGTGTGGAGCTAGTCATTCCCCGCTCCCATTGGCAGCCCCATGACGTGATTGCGGGGCGCTAATGGGCTGTCTTGACAGCCATGGGTCAGCTGATGATCCTTATGTCTGTCATGAAGAACTTCCTTTCGACACCAGCTGTGTGGCGGCATTCATAGGAGATTGTGATTTCTGCTGTACAAAGTGGTGTTTATGCACTGCTGTGTACAGCACAAGTGATTGGAGGAAAAAGTGGGAAAAAAGTTTTTGAAAAAATTCAAAAGTTCAAATCAAGTTCAAATTTTTGCTCATTACAAATTAAACAATAAAAATAAATAAAATACACATATCGTCACTTTCAGAAATGCTCGATCTAGCAAAATATAAATTAAATTAATGATTGGTACAGGGCATAATGAGAAAAAAAAAATCAAAACTCTAGAATTACGGTTATTTGGTTACCGCAATATTGCAATAAAATGCAATAAGAGGCGATCAAAACATTTCATTTACCCAAAAATGGTATCAGTAAACACGGCAGCTCAAGGCACAAAAAATAATCCATCACACAGTCGCCGAACCAGAAAAATGAGAATGTAATGGGTCTTAGAAAATAGCGCCGAAAGTGCCTTTTTTTTTTTTTTTTTTTTTTTACCATAAATAAAAATAATCATAATGCCAGTCAGTCAGTTTTACCATATAGTGAACATGGTAAAGAAGAGAAAAACAAAATATCATTGTGGAATTGCACTTTTTTTGTAATTTCACTGCACTTGGATTTTTTTTTTTCCAGTTTTCCAATACAATATGTAGTGTCTAGCAAAAAACAAGCTATATGGTTATACTGATCCAGTCAGTGTTCGGTGAGTAGGGTGGCACATCGACCTTTAGGGTGCTGGCCTCCACCGTCAGGTGAGGTCATCATTTAGGAAACAGTTAGTGGCCCCTACCCCCCTGACTTTTGACTCCAATTATTGCAAACATTTTTTGTCCTACTTTCCTGCTGTCCCCCACTTTTTTGTACTAAGAGTCACTTCACCTAATTTAGTAGATGTTAATGTACTTAAATAAAATGTTGTTATTTAATTGATGATTTATGGGTATTTATCTGTAAGTCCCTAAAATTAACTTTGTTGGTGGGAAAACACCGTTAACACACATTGTCATACATGGTCATCACTTGCTGTCCTGCTCTCTATTCTTGCCCCTCTTGAAATGCCTAAAGCATATACAAGAATAATAAAGACAGGACTAAAAGAGGAGTGATCAAGTATAGCTGGGTCAGAGCACCAAGTAGTCTAAAGAAACACATCTAATTCCTATGTAATACAATAACTGGCAATGGGTTAAACAAACAGAAAACTTAAATAGGATGCCAGGATCGCAAAAGGCCCGTTGAGCCCACACCGGAGGTAGGCCTGCTGACCAGTCCCCCTAACTGGCCAGTCAACCAGACGCTTTGACTGGACACAGGCAATGTCACATCGCTTAACTTGACTGGGCAGCCAAGTGTACTCAGCATGTGACCCGCCCCAGGGCCGTGGGGTACTCGGTTCCGGGTGTTGGTTAATGGGATTATGTCACGGGGGCCTGTGCCCGGTTCCGTGGCCCTGGTGGTCGCTGAAAGTCAATAAATAATAAAATAAAAAAAAATTTAAAAAAATAATAAAGAAAAAAAATAAATAAATAAATAAAAGTATTTCGTGACGCCACCTACGGTTCCAGTATGGTTACTGGGGCTGCAGGTCAGACCTCTGGGGTGATGGTTAGGCAGCCAGTTGTTTACGCTTCCCGTAGGTGAAGCGGGGACCCCAGGGCAGTTTTAGTAGTACACAGATATGGCGGCCGTTTTTCCTCACAGCCTTTTCAACTGTCACTTTAGTGCAGCAGCCTATAGCTCCTCAGATGAAGAAATAAAGTGCGTCACACCAATTCATTAACTCTGACCAGATTTTACTTGCAGGTGTTAAAAAGGGGTTCAGTTTCTGATGTTACAGTTTTTGGGTGATCTGGGAACAGTGCAGGATCTCTGCACCAGGTTAGTTGTGAGGCCTCCCTGCTGCGCTGTGTCTCTCCTTCGTACTAGGCTGCCTGTAGCTATACCTTGTCCCTCTCTCACTGTCTTCACCTGTATGGCAGGCGGCGGGAGCTTCTCTAAGGGGCACTGCTGTACTCACTGCGGTCCCTAAGCTCTGTGTAGCGGCTTTGCCTTCAGGTGCTGCTGCGGCCAGGAGATCTGCAGTCTGCTCGCACAGTCTCTTTTTCTCCAACTGTCAACTGTCTCTCTGACTCCGCCTCCAAACCTGGCTTTAAAGGGGACCTCACCTGAACTCGACTTGTAGAGCTCCCCCTCCAGGCTTGGAGTGGAAATGTTGTTTGTGGGATTACCTGATGTGGAGAGCCTTCCCTGCCCAGGTACAGGTATATTTGTGGCAACTGAACCCTGGGGTGCCACACATGGTCACCATAGTTTCTTAGCTAGTGGTAGTGAGAGTACAGTATACTACAGATAGTAATCATAACTAACCCTGCTACATGGAGGAGAGGGGCAAAACCCCTCTGCATTCTCGATGATGTAGTTTATCTGCTTTAAAAAAAGAAAATAGAGGTCGGTACTGCAGGGAAGGAAAAATATATGTCCTGCGCATACCCCTTTGACAGATATAGGTCCGTATCTAGCCACCAATGCAGTAATATAACAAAAGAAAGAGAAGCAACTCTCACAAATATGTGATGCTGTGGCCTATCAGGTCGTCACAGGGTATTGTGCAAGCTGCCCTTCTGCACAGTATCCACCCTCCTTGGATAACGGATCCCAGTCCTTTGGTGTTGTTAACAGCTTGTCCAATCAAAATCCTAGGAACACTTCCCAGTACCACCATTGGGGGGGCCTGAAGGGAATAGGGCTGCCCAGATGGGGGGTTGATGAGGAGAAGATGAGGAAAGTGACAGTTGAGAGTTGAGAGTGAAGGAGAGAGGAGGTGAAGTGGCTCTCGTGAGGAGAGGCCACGAAGAAGAGCTCCTGTATACTAGGTGGCAGACGTTGGTCTGGGCCTGGTAGGAGCTGGAACCCCGGTCGCAGGAGACAGTGTCAAGGGCCACGGACTGCCAAGGAGGGCAGCCGGCGGCCTTGAGCTATCACCGGGCAGGGGCCAGGGCATGACGGGGTACGTGGACCCCAGGCTGGAAAGTAGCTTCACGCGTTTCGGTAATTTACCCGACGGGGGTGAAGACTTCAAGTGTGATCCCCAACCCGCTCCAAAATCGGGGTATTAGCGCACCGATGGGATAGGAGTTTCCCACTACAGTCCAAAGAAATCCTACGTGTGAACCCTGAGAGCAAGCTCACTCTGTTAGCCATACGGGTGAGCTGGACCCGGAGAGTTTCATACCAACGGGTCCAATCGAGACTAAGGTGCCAGGGATAGGGCCACAGACCAACAACAACACCAAGGGAACGGATCCAGGCATGCTCCCAGCAGACTCCCGTGGTGGTCAGAACTTTGGTTTACAAGCTGTCGGTGTGGTTATTCTTGGACTGAGTGAGTACATTGGAAACCCCTGCACCTATCCCCCAATGGCACCCAAACACCATCCATCATCCACGGGCCCCGGCACACAAACCCCCTACCCACGGAGGGGTTAAACATCGGGCTGCCACACCATTGTCACCGGGCTCCCTAACGGCAGCAGTGGTCCCTCACATTACCATGCACCGTGGGTGGCGTCACGAACTTCCCAAAATCCTCCTGTACATATTTCCCCCTTCTTTTAATCAACTGTCTGCGTGACCCCCGGGTCCGGAGACCCCTTGAGCCACCGCGGATCCGGATCTGAGCAGCGGCAGCAACCCGGCTGCTCGCACGGGGGCGGTACAAATAGATGCAGAAATCTAGGAGCCTTTACTCCAGTAGTTGCAATATTTCAACTACATGTTTGACAATTGCATGTAGCTTTTAGCTGAAATATTGCATCCAATAGAATAAAGATGCATATTTTTTCATCTACTTTGTAAATGCTGCCTCTTCTTTTTCCATTGGTAGATCATCTGCTGTCCTCTCCTGATACTAACAGTTTTACCTAGGACTCTGGACCCTATCTTTATTTCTCCTGTATACCCGCACTTAGATGCTTGCTGTGTAGAAGAGAACTCAGCTCATTGGGATTCAGGGGTTGGGTAAATATGATTTTTTTTTCCTGAGGCATTATCACTTTCAAGCAAACATCTTTTAATCCACTTGTAACAGGTTTGGGTTCGGAGTCTCACTTTGCCTTGTGAGACTCTGAATTTTAAATGTGTTTTCCTTTCTGTTGGTCCAACAAGGGTTAATATCAGTCTCTCTGCTAGCAGCTCCTCGCTAATTCTCCTTATATGCACTCGGTTTGTGAGCACTTCCATCTCCCTTAAATAGTCACATGTACCATCACATGGGGCCGGTAATAGAACATTAATTCTGATACTAGCCAGAGACGAGAAGGTACACTGGTAGCTACTTGAGCCTTGCTGGTGGTGTTAGTCCATTTGGTGAAAGCCGTGTTGACTGCAGTCCTGGTGTCTGGCAGCAGCTGTGAAGTTGGTGTATATTCTTTTTGTCTATTTCACTGTTTGCCTACCTTCCCTTGTGTATTATTAGTGCAGTGGTGGGACTAGCACTCTCACCAGCCATCTCACCAGCCAGGGTCAGGTTAGGGCAAGCGAGGTTCTAGGCACATGATTCGCAACAGGGTGAAAGAACCCATATAAGAACAATAGGGAGTTTAGGGTAAAGTCTCAGGTGAGTGCAGGAGATGCCCACTCCCTTCTCCCTAACATCAGGGCCCACGGTTGTTGTATCCCCGGTGTTCCCTGTGTATTGCGTCATATGCCTGATATTTCTTGGGCCATGCACATCTTTCACGCTGGACAGAGTTGGATATTGACTAAAAGAGCCACTTAATATGGTGGTTATGGTGGTCTCCTAAAAAGAGCCACTCCTTGGCTAGGTCCTTCCCGGAGGGATATCTGGCTATGTTCTGTGTCGAGACTCCCAACAGAGGCTCCACGGACCTTTTTTGATTTGCATGCTGTGTGATCGGACATTCCATAGTCTGAGTGTGAGAGATACTCAGGGAGTATTATTACTTTTATTTTGTCAGAGGTCCATTAATTGCTAAAGGAGAACTTGGGACATTAACATTTGTAAGTGGTATTAGTCCTTTTTAAGAGGAAACTCAAACGTCATTATAACTTTAGAAGAGGCACTCAGGTCATTATTATAAGTAAGCGCTCGGAGCAATATTACAGTTATAAGATGCACTCAGGGTATTAACCTTCAAAGGAACATACAGGATATTTTCTTTAACATTAATATTTTCTAGGTAGCAAAAAGGGGCCACTATAACAATCTAGGGTATACACGGTGACATTATTATTTTCTAGGTGGCAATTTTCCTGTCTAGAGGACACAAAAGGGCATTACTAACTTATTAATGAATGCAATGCTAGTTGTTAATACTATATGGGGCACTATGAGGAGCACTGTTATTGTTTTGGGCTAAAAAGATGACATGATAGGGGTAAATGGCCGAGCAATATGCTTAGGATTATGAGTATCAGAAGAATAGAGCCCTTGTGTAAGGATTGTGTTTGAAATTTATGGAGTCAAGTCTGTGATGCAAGCTCCACCTATGAGTTGTGATGGGAAGAAGCCATCATGGTTGTCTGGGCCAACTGGAAAAACTGAACGCGTCTAATTAGAAAGAAGGATCACTATATAGTCTCTAATATGGTCTGCAGGACTGGTGTCTACAACTATATCTACCACTATGGTCAATGTGTAGTGAAAGTATTCATCTTGGTGATGGTATAGCGATTTATATCCAGTAACAGAATTGTAGTCCACCGAAGTACCCAGTTATGTCTATTATAATTAGGGTTTATCTACGTATTGCAAACCTGCATTAACCACCGTGATGTTTTTGGCCCCCTGTGTTGAGCCCCTAGCTATGCTTGGTTCTCTGTCTCTCAGTGTGCGAGTTTATCCTGCCTTGAAAATATGACACATGTCAACCAATTTTGGGTTTTTAAGAGGTTAACTTAATAAGAATTAATGTACTTTCCTGGCATGGTCTGCATTCCCTTACACTGGCAGCCTGGAGTTTATACAGATGGAACAGCCAGTGAAACCCACAGCAGGATTCCCAGCTACTATCCTGGTTCACACCTCGAAGGAAAATGGAACAGCACAGAAGGGCCAAAGTAAACCATTTGTGGAAATCTAGTCTGCTTCTGTATTCTGCTCTTCTCATTCAGGCTTATAAGAGGTCACTTGTAGGCTGAAGAAAGAAGTCTACAAAATAAACCTCAAACCATTCAACGGAGGGGACATAATTGGGACAAAAATTGCACATATCTTGGGCTTTCAATTTTAACTATGAATGTAAAATAAACAACCAAATTACATCAAGGGGCCAATTCATCACGCGGTTTACACCATTTTTCTGGAGTAAAACATTTTGGAATACCGCAATTTTTTGGCGCAACTTGAAGATGCAGTTGCAGTGGCCCAAAGTACAAGAGAGATTTATGCCAGTCTCTGACTGGCATACATTTCTTGCGGTGGCACATGGCAGATGAAAGATGCGCCGAATTTATTAAAAACTGCACACCTCTTAATTATTTTGATGCATCTTACTCCAGCAAATGCTTCATCAAGACTGGTATACCAAACTCCAGTCTTAATGAACTGGCACTGAAGTACACTAGAATAAATCTCTATGATTAAAATTCTCTATCTGATACATGATTGCCATTTACAAACTGTAGTATAGCTGTACGTACTGAATGACCTATGCAATGTAGCTAAACGCAGGTGTGGAAGCATTTCAGTTATTCTAGTTTTTTAGCCACATCCTTGCTCATCTTATGTTCATAGTGAAGAGCTGGTATATGGAGTTGCAGTGTGGTTATAGTCCATCAACATCTGCCATCAGTTAAGAGTATAGGCCCCCATACACACTCAATTTAGTGGCTGAACGTAATGATTTTGGTGGGACTGGCTGGCTCTATGACTCTTTCCCACCAGATGATGTCAGACAAAATAATATACAGACAATTTGTATTCATATGTCAACTCCTTTTGATTTTCCTGAATTTTAGGAAAACCTTTGACCTCCAGAATCACCATTTCTAAATCAAATCTGACTGACTAAAGCCTGCTTTACACGTTGCAATTTCACATACGATTTCATATGCGATTTGCAACGCCCCCATCGTATGTGTGGCACGTTCAATTTGTTGAATGTGCCGCACATACGAGTAACCCCCCCGTCACACATACTTACCCGTCCATACGACCTCGCTGTGGGCGGCGAATGTCCACTTCCTGGAGTGGGAGAGACGTTCGGCGTCACATCGACGTCACGCTGCAGCCGGCCAATAGAAGCGGAGGGGCGGAGCTGAGCGGGACGTAAACATCCCGCCCACCTTCTTCCTTCTGCATTGTGGGCCGGGAGCCGCAGGACGCTGGTAAGATCTGTTCATCGTTCCCGGGGTGTCACACATTGCAATGTGTGTTACTCCGGGTATACGTTTTAACGTTCAATCGCAATCGCACATACCCATACCTCCCAACTTTTCAAAAATGGAAAGAGAGACAAAGTATGTGGCGCGCGCAGCGTGCCGCGGCAAATTTTGACCACGCCCCTAGCCACACCCATTTGGCAGTATGGGTCATTCAGCAGATGTCCCGGACAGTTCATTCATATTCAGAGCAGTCAGAATTTTTTTATATTTTTATATTTCTATGTGTCACTATATGACATGTTGCTCATTTGTGCCTATAAGGTCATGTTCACACGTTGCATAAATTCTGTTTCTTTTTGTTTCTGTCTGCACCAAACTACAGAATAACTATCTTCTCTGTTTTTTTTCCATTTTTGCTGCATTTTTTCTGCCTTTTCTCCATTATTTAATGTGTTTTTGGTTCAGATGTGAATCTGCGTTTTTAAATGTTTTTATTGTACTGAGAAGCTTTTTCCTGCATTTTTTTAAAGCTCCACATAGAAACCTCCAGAGAACCCCCCCCCCCCCAAAAAAACACAGAATTCAGCGGCGTCTTTTCATGGAATCACATCCACTTTATTTGGACAATTAAACACAGCAGAATAAGGCCCCTTTCACACGTCAGTGATTCTGGTACGTTTGTGCTTTTTTTTAAACGTACCAGAATCACTGACATACACAGACCCATTATAATGAATGGGTCTGCTCACACGTCAGTGATTTTTCACTGCACGTGTCTCCGTGCAGCGTACCCGCGTGTGCGTGATTGCTGCACGGAGACATGTCCATTTTTTTCTGGCATCACTGATGTCCCACGGACCACGCAGTGGTGTGGTCCGTGAAACACGTGCCAGAAAAAAACGTGCATTTAAAATAATAAACACTTTAACTCACCCGGCTTCAGCCGCGCTCTCTGCAGCCCGTCCTCCCTGCTGCTTCTAAGCCGGCTGATTACTGTCGTGCATCTTAATGATGCACGACACAGCCGACCCGGAAGCAGCTGCTGCAGGGGTCACCGCCGGCCGGATGCTGCATCGCGGGAGGATTCAGCACCACGGAGAGCAGGAGCGGGCACAGGTGAGTTGATTTCTAAGTGCAATCACGGGCCACGGAGAACTCACGGCACACGCAGGGACATGTGCGAGTTTTACACGCCAGTGAAAAACGTCACTGTTTTTCACTGACGTGTGAAATGGGCCTAAATGTGCAAAAAAACAGCAGAAAAAAATGCATTTACACTACATGTGAACACGGACTAATTGTCCAAGCAAAGTGGATGAGGCGTCATGAAATCTCTGCCCCTGGTGCGTGGAAAGACACCGCTGAACTGTGCGGATTTGGTGTTTCTTTCTTTATAAGCTTCAGGATTCACATCAGTAACAAACATGTATCAAATAAGGCGACAATACATAAAAAATACTGCAAACACGCAATAATCAGAGGAGATTGTTATTGCGCTCGTGGCGCGGACACCTGCAGAAAAAATGCAGCATTTACGCTGTGTGTGAACACGGCCTCAGTGATACATTTTTATTACATTTTTTATGGGTTTTAATAAAGAAAAATAATAAATAGCGCCATTTTTTTCCCGCCATTTACCGATCCCCATAAATAACCTGATCGCTGTGTTGTTCAGGTCATTACGATTACAGAGACACCAAATATGTCCATGTTATTTGCTGATTTGTGATGTTTATTATTTTATAAAAAAGTGTAATAAAAATTACATTATTCTATTTTTTTTTTTATCATTTTTAGTAATTTTATTAGAAGAAAAAAAAATCCTCTTTTCCTCTCTCTCTAGAATACAGGAGATAAAGACACTGCTGTGTACAATGGAGCTGTGTCCTGTGTAATCTGCTGTGTAAGAGGCTGCATTGTAGGTTCATTTATGTGAAATCCTCCCTCTGACATCATCAATCCTAGTGGCTCAACAGCTAGAGCATCTAGGAAAGCCAGGAGGTTGCTTGACACAAGTTTTGAATGTTGCTGGTTTGAATCCAAGGTGGTGAAGATAAAAAAAAATAAAATTGTATTTGTATTTTTTTCCTCATTTCTTAATAGTAGTTTTATGAGAACAAATGAATCTGACTCTTTCCTTCACCTACATTGAGATACAGTATTTATCTATCTATCTATATCCCTCTATCTATCTATCTATCTATCTATCTATCTATCTGTCTGTCTGTCTGTCTATCTATCTATCCCTCTATCTATCTATCTATCTATGATTCTATCCATCTATCTATCTATCTATCTATGATTCTATCTATCTATCTATGATTCTATCTATCTATCTAGGATTCTATCTATCTATCCATCTATCAATCTATGAGTCTATCTATCTATAATTCTATCTATCTATAATTCTATCTATGATGCTATGATTCTATCTATCTATGATTCTATCTATCTATGAGTCTATGATTCTATCTATGATTTTATCTATCTATCTATGATTTTATCTATGATTCTATCTATCTATCTAAGATTCTATCTATCTATCTATCTATCTATCTATGATTCTATCTATCTACCGTATCTATCTATGATTCTATCTATCTATCTATGATTCTATCTATCTATCTATCTATGATTCTATCTATCTATCTATCTATGATTCTATCTATCTAGGATTCTATCTATCTATCTATGATCCTATCTATATATCTATGATTCTATATATCTATTTATCTATCTATCTATCTATGATTCTATCTATGATTCTATCTACCTATCTATCTATCTATCTATCTATCTATCTATCTATCTATCTATGATTCTATCTATCTATGATTCTATCTATCTAGGATTCTATCTATCTATCTATGATCCTATCTATATATCTATGATTCTATATATCTATTTATCTATCTATCTATCTATGATTCTATCTATGATTCTATCTACCTATCTATCTATCTATCTATCTATCTATCTATCTATCTATCTATCTATCTATGATTCTATCTATCTATGATTCTATCTATCTAGGATTCTATCTATCTATCTATGATCCTATCTATATATCTATGATTCTATCTATCTATCTATCTATCTATGATTCTATCTATGATTCTATCTATATATCTATGATTCTATTTATCTATCTATCTATCTATCTATCTATGATTCTATCTACGATTCTATCTATCTATCTATCTACGATTCTATCTATCTATCTAGGATTCTATCTATCTAGGATTCTATCTATCTATCTATCTAGGATTCTATCTATCTAGGATTCTATCTATCTATCTATCTATCTAGGATTCTATCTAGGATTCTATCTAACTATCTATCATGTATGTATCTATCTATTATCTGTCATGTATCTATATATCCCTCTATCATCCATCCCTCTATCATCCATCCATCCCACTATCATCCATCCATCCCTCCCTCCCTCCATTCATCCCTCCATTCATCCCTCTATCATCCATCCATCCCTCCCTCTATCCCTCCCTCTATCCTTCCCTTTATCCCTCCCTTCATCCCTCCCTTCATCCCTCCATTCATCCATGCCTCCATCCATCTTTGCAGCTGAATAATCTGCTTCTGGTGTCTCACCTGCAGTATAGAGGTCAAGATAACAAAATCTTCCTATGGGTTTCAATACAGGCAGTAGCTCAGTGGTAGAGCTGCTGCCTTTGAAACAATGAACTCACAGTTCCACTGGTTCGAGTCCCAGCCACCCGAAAATCCAGAGCCGATGATAATTTAATTTAATTTATTCACTGCACTGAGGGGAGGAGCCGGGACATCAGCTGTGAGCCGCGGGGCTGCGGGACACACCTCTAAAATCGTGGCAGTCCCGCAGAATCCGGGACGGTTGGGAGGTATGCGTACCTGTCACACACTGCAATGTAACTTACAATGCCGATGTGCGTCACGTACAACGTGACCCCACCGACACATTGTAAGATATATTGCAGCGTGTAAAGCAGGCGTTACTAGAAGAGTTGCTACAGGGAGAAAATGAAGATATATTCTGAAAACCACTCGCCTCTAGTACTCAAGATTTTGCAGGGCACTGTTAGCATGCTGCAACCACTCAACATTCAGTGTCAGTCAGCATAGCAGCATATGTGCAGCTTGTATTAAGCACAGCTCCTGCTAATGCCTGGATGGCAGGAAGCAAGCAGCTACAGGGATAATATAACTTCATTTTCTCCCTGTAGCCAGTGCTTCAGTATGTCAGTGAGGCATTATTTAAACACTATTTAACAGATTACCCTTAGCTGAACCAAGAATTCATGTGTATGGGGGAATTTGGAAAGATTAGTATTGACCAAATTAGCATTCCAAGATGTACGCCCACCTTTATTTTAAACTGACCTAAATTTCCTCTGTCCAATCCTTTTACAGACAAGCACTTATCTGGATATATTTGAGGACCTAAGTTAGTGCAGGCACTTTTAATACTTTGTCAAGGTGTTTGCAAGGGCACTGGTATGGTGCCCAAGCAATCATTGGTGGGAGGACAACTGTAATCAAACTGATCATGAAAATAAGAGGGATTTCTCTCTTTCGAAACACAACACACCTAAAAGTCCCCTCTTCATTTGGGGTGATTGTACTTGTAAAGCCAATGCAAAGGATATAAATTCTGTATTAGTAGCAGATAAATAATTCACTGTACAAAAGTCCCATCCAGAGTGTGATCTTGAGAATGAAGGACCACAGTTTATTTCTTCATGATAAAAACACCTAAGATGTGTTCTAGAAAATCATATGTGTTTTTGATCTACCAAGACTAGGTATATGGTATATAGTATAAGACATATGACTTCATCTTGTACTTTCCTTTCTCAATGTCTAGGACAAGATCATCAATGTTGGTGTCCCTATGGAAATAAAACAAAAGCTCAATGTGACGAAGTCTTCAAAGAGTTAAGCTGTCAGCAAACATTACAATAAATCTATTGAACTGACAGAATTATTGTCTATGGTTTGTAGTGTAAAAATATCATTCTATCTCATACCTGAACTTGGTTATGATGGGAGCCCAGCATGGTTTGCACCGAGGTAAGTAAATGCCTTTGCACTTAGCTGAAAGGAGAAATATGTATCCTTGTGATATTCATTTTTAGCCCCTAAATGGTTATTTTGTTAATTTAGGCAGAAACTAATTTAGACAGAAACTAATAGAGGTAGAAACTAATCCTTGGGTTTTTTGTCTAATACCCTAAAAATAAGTGGCACAGAAACTCTTACACAATGCTGATGGAATCAAGCTCAAAATGTATTCGAGAAGGGTCACAAATCTTTTCTGTCAATGGTACCACCAAGTAGTTTCACGCTAGCACAGTTCTGTAAAATTAATCCATGAGCCACCAGAAATTTGGCCTTTCGGAACACTAAAGCCAGGCGCAAATTCAGTCTCTCTGATCTAGCCAGTTTTTGAGAGAATAAGGATCCCACCCTAAGTCAGTTGATACTCAGCCATAACATAAAGAATATCCGGATACATACAAGATTCTTGCTAGTAGGCCAGAAGTTTCTCTCTTCAGTCCTGCTGTTTGCACACCACGTAAAAAACTCTCAAGCCTGTGTGTTGCTTCACACATGACGTGACTCCTAGATGTGCCACAGTCACCAGTGTATATATAGGTTACATTCCTGCTTCCCTTAGAAGCTGTGCAGCACCACAATGTCATGTCCACATGCCACCGCTGACCATCAACGATATTTGTCTTCAGACAGCACTGTACTTAACCTACACTCACGAACTTTAAAGATACAATGTTTCCTCCTTCCTTCTTATAAACTTCATAAAAACAATACTGCCATTTCCATATATGTCTACCATTACTCCCCAACAGCACACCCGCTTTTTTGAGGTTATATTTGACTAAGATCTTTCCTTCACTCCCTATATCCGATTACTTGCTCGCTCATGTCACCTACACGTCCAAAACATATATAGAATTTGACTTCTTTTTTACCCTTAACTCCACAAAAACTCCTCCTGTAGCTCTCATTCATTTTCATCTGGACTATTGCAACTCTCTACTAATCGGTCTCCCTATTACTAAACTCTCCATCTCTAATCCATCTTGAATGCAGTAGCCAGGATCACAGTCCTCTCCAACTGCTACAGTGATGCCTCCACCCTGTGCCAGTCATTGCACTGGTTGCTCATCCACTACAGAGTACAATATAAACTTATCACTCTCATCTACAAAGCTTTCGACAGTTCTGTATTGATCTACATCTCCACCCTCATATCTATCACTCTAACCGAGACCTAAATTCCACTAATGACCTAAACCTGACGTCATATATAATCCGAAGCTCCCACTCCCACCTCCAAGACTTCTTGCAATCTATGGCAATTCTCTGAAACACACTACCAAGAACCATTTGCTTAATTCAGAATACCCACTGATTTAAGCGCGTCCTAAAAATGCATTTTTTAGGCTGGCCTATCACCTCACTCATTTAACTATTCCTATTTTGCCATTACAAAATCTAGCCCCTTATATCATCTGTTTAAGCCTCCTCCATGCTCTCAAACGCCCTCTGTATCTCTACCTGTACACATACTAGCTGGTTACCGTTACATGCAGCATTATTTTTATACCCTATTTATTATATTTGTAGCTGAACCATACAATAGAAGCACTTTTTACAATTTACCTTTGGGGGTCCCCTTTGTAAGCTTGTAAGCAGGTCCCTAATTCCTCTTGCTATCTATTGAATTGTGTCACTCTTTAATGTCTTATATTATTATTATTAATTATTATTATTATTGCACCATTTCACCACGCTTTACATGTGAAAAGGGTTATACATAATAGGAACAAGTACAATAATCATAAACAATACAAGGCACAGACAGGTACAGAAGGAGAGAGGACCCTGTCTGCGAGGGCTCACAGTCTACAAGGGATGGGTGAGGATACAGTAGTTAAGGGAGGAGATGGTCATGCGGTACTATATTGTCTGTACATGTCCCTTCTGAATTGTAAAGTGCTGCAGAATATGTTTGCGCTATATAAATAAAACTTATTATATTATAACTTTCTATGACCTACATGCTCATATAGACAGCTTGGAGTTAATCCTACAGCCAGATTCTATTTAAAGCGCAACAATCAACAGGATTTTTCTATATAACCTAAAGCCAGTGCTATACTGGCACTATCATGCGGCTTCTATGCATACCTTTTGTTGTCAGCTGGGATGTACATATTTTGAAACACAAGCAAATAAAGTTTGTAAAATGAGCAACTATTTGAATGGCAGCAGTACCGATCAGCTGATAGCTGGGGTGGGTATTCATAGTGATTCCTGCCCCCCCCCTGCCTGTCCATCCTCCCTCTGTTATTTATGCTAATTCTATTATAGAATCGCTTTACTAAGTGGATAGAAGGACATGTGCTGATGACATACCCATATGACTAGAAGAGGTGGGGCCTCAGCCAACATAGCTGATACCAGGACGCAACATTATTTTTCTGTTGGCTGAGGCCCTGCCCCTTCTGGTCACATGGGTATGGCATCAGCTCAGGTCCTTCTAGTCACTTAGTAAAACAATTCCATAACAAAATTAGCATAAATAACAGGGTTAGGATGGATAGGCGGGGGGTGGGATTCACTATGAATATCCACCCCAGCTATCAGCTGATTGGCAGCTACTGCCACTCAAAAAGCTGCTCATTTTACAAACTTTACTTGCTTGTGTTTCAAAACCTATTCATCCCAGCTGACAATTAAACAGCATAATATTTCTAGTATAGCACTGGCTTTAGTTTATATAGGAAAATCCTGGAGATTGGTGTACTTTAAGAAGTGTCTCCCACCTGAATACAAACATGGCCAACATTTCTTCAGTGTCCTAATGCACTAGGAACAATTTTCCGGGATAATATATTGAAAATATTATGCGATATATAAAATAAAGTTGCAACCATAACCACTTATGCAACAAAATAATTTTTTAGTTATTTGGTGAAGGTGTCAGTGGGTAAAAGTTAAGGTCTGTAGGTGAAATATAGAGGAACAGGACCTAGTCAAACCAGTATGAATGGACAAATAAAGTGGTACATGCTTAAATGCGTTATGTATGAGGTGTGTATCTAATCTGCGTGTTGATATAAGTGTAATCTCTGTAATACTGTATTTTATTGTGATGTTGTACAATTGATCCCTCCTAAGTGAGGAGTGTTCTTGGTCCCTTTAGTCTGTGGGATTGTTCCAGCTCAGCCCTTGCTCTGTGACCCTCGGCTAATCCAGCACTGCCCTTGGTCACGGTCTCTGCCCAGAAATGAGGTGTGAGAGCTCCGTGTCTGCTTCAGTGGGAGACCATCTGTCTCTGTCAGCTTCACTCAGTCACTGGATGTTCCTTTCACCGCTCACCGTGCCAGGGTGGAGAGGGACCTTCCCAACCGCCCTCAATGTACAGGATGCAATATTTTATATGAGCGTCTTGTTTTCTTAATTAGTTGAACTATACATTTTTATTTTATATTGCTAAGACACATGCAGCACTGCGGCTCAGTCGTATTTTCCTTGTAGCACTGAGGTTCTGGATGCAAATCCAACCAAAGACAACATCTGCAAGGAATTTATAAACCTCGGTGAATATAGTGTATGCTGATAACCTCCCTCACTCCAAAAACATACCGATAGACTGATTGGCATTATATAAAATTGGTTACAGTTTGTGTCTGAGATAAGGAAATTAGATTGTAAGCCTCACTGGAGACAACGACTGATGTGAATCAATGTATGAGGCGGCAGGATAATTTGAGCTGTTAAAGCAATTACGGTAAATAGACTAGACCTTGGGTACAGGGCATACGGTACTGCCTAAAGGCCTCCATACACATGAGATGACAATCGAACGATGAAAGATTGTTTGTTTGCATGACTGCACCACACACGTCTGATTAAATTGTACAAATCTGTCAGATGAAAACCATACACTTTTGATGTTTAGCAACCAAATCAGATGAATTAATTAACGGGAACAAACAGATCTTTAGTTTTCCGATTGATTAGCACATACACCATTATGGAATGGACAATGGTACGAAAATATTACACATGCCTGATCGATCTTTTGAACGCCATCTATAGAAATCGATTGCTTGCCATCTAAAGAGCTAAATGACAAGCAATCAATTTGGTCAAAATCATACATTGGGCACAACTTTGGTCTAATTTGTAGGGATAGTATAAAAATAGCAACAAAAAGAGGACAATGTCCTCCAAATTTGTTGCTATTTTTATATTTAGTGTAGGGACCTACAGACATGAGGTCCCGGGACGAGGGTGTAGGCTTACGTTTTATGGCCATAAATACCAACAAAAACCTCATTTTTTTTTTGTTTGTACAGGATACAGCCAGGCCCCTTTCTGTTGGGCCTTGCACTGTAGAGTGTCTGTCCGTGCATGATACACAGTGGGGTATGGCTTGGCAGCCCGCCTGATCTAATAGAAAGACGTCACCTAATAGGCTGCGAGTTTGTGACTGTGCCATCTGCATGTGAACAGCGCTCTATGCAAGCCATTAGTGTGCAGTTTTATCATCTAGCATTTACCTCCCCTCCATTCCATGGAGGTGTGTGTGTGATCTGCTTCTCCTCCAGCTTTTGGCCTGGGCGATGTACACACTGCAGCCCAACTTGCTGTGAGTAATTTGTAGGGATGGGCTTAACTCTCCTGTTCAGAAAAAAGGAAGATCACTCTGACTCCTTGAAGACATTAGTAATTGTTCTGGTCACTGCCTGCTAGTGCTTGTTTGCTGGGTGACTCCAGGCTTCTCCTTCATTATTGAAAGCCCCAGTGTCTACCTGTCCAATGGGGGGGGGGGAAATGTAGGCAAGAAAATGTAAAAATGTAGGAAAGAAATAAAAGGAGCATTACTGAAAGGCCTCATTCAGACATCCATGAACACATACTGTGGAGAAAATAAGTATTTGATACACTGCGAATTTTGCAAGTTTTCCCCTCTACAAAGAATGGAGAGGTCTGTAGTTTTTATCGTAGGTACATTTCAACCGTGACAGACAGAATCTAAAAACAAAATCACATTGTAATATTTTTAAATAATTAATTTGCATTTTATTGCATGAAATTAGTATTTGATATAATAGAAAAAGAAAACTTAATATTTGGTACAGAAACCTTTGCTTACAAAGGTGAGACTTTTCCTGTAGTTCTCGGCCAAGTTTGCATACACTGCAGCAGGGATTTTGGTGTACTCTTCCATACAAATCTCCATATCTTTCAGGTTTCGGGGCTGTTGCTGGGCAATATTGAGTTTCAGCTTCCTCCAAAGATTTTCTATTGGGTCAGGACTGGAGACTGGCTAAGCCACTCCAGGACCTTGAAATGCTTCTTACGGAACCACTCCTTAGTTGCACTGGCTGTGTGTTTCAGGTCATTGTCATGCAGGAAGATGCAGCCATGACCCATCTTCAATGATCTTACTAAGGGAATTAGGTTGTTGTCCAAAATCTCGTGATACATGACCCCATCCATCCTCCCTTCAATATGGTGCAGTCGTCCTGTCCCCTTTGCAGAAAAGCACCCCCAAAGTATGATGTTTCAATCCTCATGCTTCATGGTTGGGATGATGTTCTTGGGGTTGTAATAATCCTTCTTATTCCTATAAACACAGCGAGTGGAAATAATACCAAAAAGATCTATTTTGGTCTCATCTGACCACATGACCTTCTCCCATGTCTCCCCTGGATCATCCAATTGGTCATTGGCGAACTTCAAATGTGCCTGGACATGTGCTGGCATGTGCAGGGGACCTTGCGTTCTCAGCAGGATTTTAATCCATGACAGCATAGTGTGTTATTAATGGTAATCTTTGAGACTGTGGTTCCAGCTCTCTTCAGGTCATTGACCAGTACCTCCCATGTAGTTCTGGGCTGATTCCTGACCTTTCTTAGAATCATTGTTATTTCATGAGGTGAGATCTTGCATGGAGTCGCAGACTGAGTAGGATTGACAATCATCTTGTGTTTCTTCCATTTTGTAATAATTGCGCTAATGTACCGCAACGGGGCTCGGCCGGCTGCCGAGCCGCTCGGATCCGTGCTCGTCGGTGGGTGGCTCGAGCTCTTCCACGGACCGGGGGTCATGTCGCTCTGAAAGGGCGGGCTTGGAGCTACATGTAGGGACTTCGGTGAGGAGATCCACGGCCGGAGCCGCAGTGGTTTGTAGGAGATTTAAGTTTGTGATGCCACCCACGGGTTGTGGTGAATGGATGGACACCACCGCTGCCGTTGACTAGGCTCCCGGGGATGGTGTTGCGCAGCTTGGTGTTGACCCCTCCGTGGGTAGGCGGGTGATGGTCCCGGGGGCCCGAGGGAGGTGCTGAGGCGAGGGGATGGATGCGTGCTGGGTGCTGGTGCGGTGCGGTGCGGTGCGCGGCCCGAAGGCACTGGTGTACTCACTATGATACAACACACTGGAGTCTCTGATAAACCAAACGAGATGATGAATGGTGCCCGCAGCCGGCTGCAGCTTCCCCTTAACAGGTTGGGGGTTTCCGCCTTTCTCCTGCACCTCTTTAGTGTAGATGTTATGACTCCTATGCCTAAGCAACGGTAGTCCGCTCCCCGGCTTGCTGTGTGTCGGGAGAGCCCTGTTTGTCCGCAGACGCTGGCCCCTTGGGTCTCTATGCCTTGGCGGTGGCTTTACCCTAATGGTTGAGCTGTTGTCTTGTGTTGGAAAGGTCCTAAAGTCCAGTCCTCAATCAATTGATTCGACTTAGCCCAGTTGTTTCTGGGCCTCGTACTGGGTCTGAGTACCCCTCCTGGTGCTCCGGTTTCCAATCGGTTCCCCGGTTCGGTACCGGCGGGCCACCGCCCGACCACAGTCCCTACGGTTCCACCGGCTGTAATCCCAGCTCCTGCAGGCGGCCACCACCGTCTGTCTCTTTGCCAAAGGTGCCTGGCCTCCAATCCAGACACCTAGTATAGTCTTTGGCAGGCCTGAGCACAGGTCTGTACTTGAACTTGACTCTCCTCACTCTCTGTCAAGACTCAACTCTCACTAACTGTTTTCCCGCCTCTGGGCCTGTGAACTCCCCGGTGGGCAGAGCCAACCGCCTGACTCCGCCCCCCCTGGTGTGGACATCAAACCCGGAGGGTGGTGACAAAGGTTTGTAGTTTGGCTGCTGTCACCTTTCTAAGGGGAAGGTGTGTGTGTGTGTGTGTGTGCATGGGACTACCTACGACGACGTGACCAGTCCAGGGCGTCACACTAAAGCCTGCTTTACACTGGATGACCAATTGTGCGATTTCACAATCGATCGTACCCGCCCCCATTGTTTGTGCGTCACGGGCAATTGATTGCCCGTGGCGCACAAACTCGTTAACCCCCTGTCATATGTACTTACCTCCCATGCGACGTTGCTGAGGGCGGCGAACATCCACTTCCTGAAGTGGGAGGGATGTTCGGCGTCACAGCAACGTCACGCGTCGGCCGGCCAATAGAAGCGGAGGGGCGGAGATGAGCGGGATGTAAACATCCCGCCCACCTCCTTCCTTCCACATAGCTGGCGGGAGCCGCGGGATGCAGGTAAGCGATGTTCATCGTTCCCGTGGTGTCACACGGAGCAACGTGTGATGCCATGGAAACGATGAACAACTGGCGCCATGTTTCATAAACGATTTTATGGTGTCTTTTATAAAGGTAATGAGTTCAAACAGGTCGCTAGGAGGTGTCACACAGGCCGACGTCGCAAGCGATGCCGGATGTGCGTCACAAAACCCGTGACCCCGACGATCTATCGCACGATAGATCGTCTCGTGTAAAGCACCCTTAACAGTTTTTGCCTTTTCATCAATCTACGTGCCTATTGTGTCCTGTAGCCCATCTGTCTTCTGCAGGTCTACAATTTTGTCCCTGGTGTCCTTAGACATCTCTTTAGTCTTGGTCATAGTTGAGAGGTTGAAGTGTGATTGATTGTGTGAACAGGTGTCTTTTATAAAGGTAATGAGTTCAAACAGGTGTAATTAATACAGGTAATGAGTGCAGACTAGGAGGGCTTCTTAGGCTATGTGCGCATGTTGCCTTTTTTTGTGACCACAAAGATGCAGCTTTTTTGTGCGTTTTTGGCTGCTAAAAAATGCACAAATACGCACCTGCGGTAAAAAAAAAACACATTAAAAAACGCATGCGGTTTTGCGCATCTTTTTAGGGCGGCCTATCACACTCCCTAATCAGATTCGATTCACATAGTCCCTCTACAACCTCTCACAACATAGCTCCACATCAAACTCCATGGCACCCAAAGGCATCTCAAGGCTCGGGCCCACTGGTCCAGGAAACCATTATCCAGCCTTATTTCCGTGAGATGGTTGGATTGTCATTGTAAATAAGCACTTGAACCTTGCCTCTCCCCCCATCTCATTGTAGATTGTAAGCTCTCACGAGCAGGGTTGTATTTTTTCCCCTCTAAATATTGTATTTCTATAACTGTTACTTGTTTGTATATGATCCTCCTGAATTGTAAAGCGCTACGGAATATGTTGGCGCTATAGAAATAAAGATTATTATTATTATTATTATTATTATTTTACCACATTTTTGCCGCGTTTTTGTTGCTGCATTTTTTCCAATGCATTGCATGGGGGAAAAACGCTGGCAAAAACGCAGAAATAAATGACATGTTGCCTCTTTGTGGTCACCACAAAAATTCACCTAAAACAAAACTGCACTGTGCGGACAGCAAAAATGAAAACTCATAGACTTTGCTGGGGAAGCAAAGTCATGCAGATTTAAGACCAAAAATGCAACCAAAAACGAAACCAAAAGAGACATTCATTTTTTATCTGAGCCAAGACTCAAAATTGCTCCTAAAAGTTTATGTTACCATGAAAATTATGAACAACACAGAGTTGCCATTTTTGTGCTATCTGTGTGCAATCTGTGTGCTGTTTGGCATTAAGAATGAAGCTTTGAAATTCATTGATGTTTTCACATGTGAAAATCACTGATCAATCACTGATGGTAAAAATTGTCACTTACCAAATAATGTTGAAAATAAAAGGCAGAATATTTTTGGCATATAAGAAAAATGACATTGGTCTGAATGAGGCCAAAAAATGGTGGTATTGCTAATACTATTGTCAATCTGCCTCGTGCACCACAAAAAAGTCCTAATCGGCCATATGTGTAAGTTAACAAGTACAGTAGAATAGGAATCTAACGCACAAAAAAAATTACCCTGCAATAGTTTACCACTGTACGACCCCATTTTATACACCTCTATATGGGAGCAAGAATAGACAGCTGTCAATAAGTTAATATTGGTAACTCATGCTACAGAGGCAGCATGATCCTCAGATCAATTGCCATCTACCGTAATTTGTTTGCCAATTTTGTTCTGTCATCCTAAATAAAACAGAACTGAGTAGATTCTTGCATGAGGTTAATTAATTAAGTAGCAAGTGTGTAATGATCGAAATAGCAGGGATGCCACTACAACCAGGCCCGGAGAGATAGGGGGTGTCATGCGTTGTTCTAATGTGCACTCACTAGGTGTCATTGGACTCCGTTCACACTGCAGAGTCTGACAGGCAACCTGAGGTCTCTTAGATGTTCAGACAGAGGTGGGCATCTGCTGTTTCATGTTCAGTGCTCATCAGTTGAGCAACAGTTAATTCTTGCTGGCTTGAAAACTGCTGCTAAGAACTCAAGTTGCTAATGACCACTCACAGCCACCTCCAGCCTTTATAAAGTGCTGGATCTGGTTCCTCATTGCCAATAATAGCTCCAGCGATTCCAGTCTTAGCGTGTGATCTAGTTACTGGTGATCTGTTGTATGATCTTGTGTGGTTGGAAATATCCCTGTTGTCAGTTTATTTCTTCCCTGTTTGTTATCTCTTCCTGTGCTTGTTTTGTCTCTCGACTGGGTCTGATTGCAGTGTGTATGTATTTTGGTTCTCCCCTGTCTGCGTTATTTGTGGGTTTTGTTACTTCGGTTCCTGCCCTTCCCAGGGGTGGGGGAGAAGAGGCAGTAGACCAGGGTAGGGACAGGAGTTAGGGTCATGCTGGCGGTCCAGACCTTGCTACCATCATGAATACCTCTGGGATAAGGGACAGCACAGGGACCCCAGTCTGAGGGCCAGTCTAGATGCCCCTGCTTCAGTTACCCATTAGTGACAGGCGGCCTGCTCGAATACCTGGCAGGCACTGCTTTTAGCTGTATCCGCAAAGGTAAACACTCTTGGCTTCCTGCTCTGCCACTAGCTCTGATGAGTCACAGGTAGCTTGTAGTCTGTGGACTTCCAGTGCTTGGGACTACACAAAAGACGTTAGGCAGCCTGCACCTTGTAAGCAAGCTGCAGTGATGAGGATCATTAATAGCACATATTAGTCTGTTAAGCAGAAAGGCAAAATCCCTTTTGTATGAGGCCAAAGGGGCATTGCAAAGTGGGACATGATTTCTGCATGGGGGCAGAAGGGGGCACGATATCTATGTGGAAGCATAAAGGAGCCAGTATAACTGTATAGACATACAAGGGGTGTTCGGTGTGAGGAGGTCGATTAAATTATTACTATGTTGGAAACAATTTTGTGTATTTATAGTTGGGTAAAATCGATGTGCTGCAAATTCTGTGTATCATATTGTGCAGAAACAAGGTGTGCTTGATAGGAAGTGGTCATGACATTCTGGGCCAGATAAAAGAAGATGGGAAATGAATGACTTCCATCACAGAGACCACTATGGTGAATTACTGGTAATTATCTAGACATGTAATGCCCCAAAGTTGTGGTGTATGTGTCTTTAAGATGTAGCAGAGCTGACAGCTTATTCTGTTTACACTCTGAAAACATTCCACTTTGCAGATATTGCACATAAGAATTATGCACAAAGTGATATACCAGTTATGTTCTGCTAGGAGGTTGTTAAGGGTTAATGAAGAAGTCCTGCTTTCATATATGGCATACAGGTCACCTGGTAGAAGCACATGACCCTGTCTCTGGGCTTAGCTGAGGAGGTGAGGAGACATTTTGTCTCTGTGTGAGTTCATGTGGAGAAGCTGAGGGTGAAGGTAAGGGAGTAGCCATAGCTCCTGTATATATCACACACCAGAGCCTCAGCTACAGATACTTGTGTGGTTAGGGCTGAGCATACCAGCAGAAATAGAAGCTGATAATCACTGCATGAGATGTATAAGCACATGGCTACCCTCCAAAGTAACCATTGCTGAATAGGGAGTGAGCCTGTCTGCAACAATCATTCATCTGTATGTATCTATGTAAAAGTACAAGAAGTAGATGGGTTTTTGTACTGCTCCATTGGATTACCTGTTTTCTGGAGATATTTGAGTACAACTTCTTGGATACCACCATAAAAATTCAAAATGGCTCAATCCAGACATCAGTGTTTTGGAAGCCTATTAACCGTCCCACATACCTCAGATGGGACAGTTTCCATCCCAAACACATTAAAAAGTCCATTGTCTACAGCCAGGCCCTCAGATTTAATCGTATCTGTTCCAGGCCACCAGACAGGGATGAACACTTAACCCATCTTAAAAAGACATTTTTAAACCAAGGCTACCACCCCACCTCCATTGATGATCAGATCATTAGAGCCACAAAGACCCCTAGAAGTGAACTGCTTCAATACAAACAAAAAGAGGAAAATAGTCGAGTACCTCTGGTGGTGACCTACAACCCACAACTTGAGGTACTGAGAAGTACGGCCAAGAAACGTCACCAAATTCTACACAAGGATGACTGGTTAAAAACAATATTCAAAGATCCTCCATTGCTGTGCTACAGGCAACCTCCTAATTTAAGGAGCATCATGATCCGAAGCTCAATGCCCTCAGACACACCAAGAGGAACCTATCCTTGCAATGTAAAGAGCTGCAAAACCTGCGCTCATGTAGAGATTAAAGACCGAATACAGATCCCTAACACACAGAAGGACTATAAGATTCCTGGGACATTCACATGTTCCTCTTCCAACGTGGTGTACTTTATCCTGTGCACTATATGTCCTATTGGGGGCCTCTATGTTGGAGAAACTGGACAGAGACTGAGAGCAAGGATGAAATCTCACCGCCACACACTAACAGACGAAAAAACTCATTTACCTCTGGCCAAACATTTCTGTGCTCCAGGACACAACATAAACTACATGAAAGTTGTCATATTAAAAGGCAACTTCAGATCACAGAGCCATCGCAGGGTCTGGGAATACAAATTCATCACAATGTTTAACTCTGTGGACACAGGACTCAAACTCTCAGGAGGATTTATGACCCATTACAAAATCTGAGAGGTCAGCTCCAGAGACTGCTAGGGCACCATGCCTCTGATCCTACAAGGACATTGGGACAATAAAACTCCCACCACTAATCAAAGCTAATTAAGGATTCACTTTCTAAGCTCAGTGTTTGTTTATTTAAATGTCCTTTTACTATGCATCCCTCTGCCCTGTTTGTGAATATATTTGTGTTTCTTCAGATATTTTGTCATACCATGCCTGAGGAAGAGACCTGAGATGTCTCGAAAGCTTGCTTTATAACATCATATTTTATTTTTATTTTAGTTAGCCATTAAAAGGTATCACAACTAAAAAATTTTAATTTTGTTCCTCTCACTGAGAGCAATCAATCATTTTTCAACTGGCTAACACGGTACCAAAACCTTTTTCTTTTAACATCCACAAAAAATACACCAAAGTGTCAGCTCACCTTATTCAGTCTGGTCCACTATCCTTGCATGGATACCACTGGAAAACATGTACATATATAGAAAGGAAGGCAATCCAGTCAGAAACAGTCATGATTGAGGCTACCATCTAACTGAAACGCGTCGAACTTATCAATTTTGTGACACTGTCATGTTTATATCGGATGTGTTTCACTACTTCAATGGAATTTTTAACAAGTTGAAAAAAAATGGAAATTTTATCCTGGGATGGTAGTCTATGTTTCTAGCTAGATTGGCTTCCTTTCTACATCTGTGATATATATCTTCCCTCCTTGATATGTCCAATGGCCATTTTACACACTATATGGTCATTTTATGGGGGAATTATTGGTCTTCGTATGGTTGTTTTTGTTATTGATCAGTATGGTGTTGTTATTCAGTTTGTATGTGATATAAATATGTGGTCACGGTATGGTAATATCATTTGTTCCTTCAATAGCAGTGTCGTTGGTAGCATAAGTTTTGGTATAGTAGGTATTGTTCAGTGACAGTGGGGTGGTATATTTGTTTGTATAGGATATTGTTTGCTAACTATAAGACTGTGCTGTTCATATAGTTGTGTTCTTTAGTTTTATGTTGTTTGAGGGACAGAAAAGATATATCCCTATAAATCTTAGCATATGTGCCGCCCCCGTGCCGGCAGCCGGCGTTGCTCGGATCCAGGCCTTCCTGGGTGGTGGCTCGAGAGTCTCCGGACCCGGGGGTCTCGCGGACACGCCGAATAAAAAGCTGGGATGTAGATGTATGGGCTAGGCCGTATTAAGTTTGTGACGCCACCCACGGTGTGTGGTGAAATGGGACACCACCGCTGCTGTTGTGGGGCACCCGGGGGAGATGTTGTGGCAGCTAGTTGTTAACCCCTCTGTGGGTAGGGATGGTTGCCCCGGGACCTGGTGTCTCTGTGCAGGGTATAGCGACCGCAGGGAGTGTTTGTTTACTCAGTTAATAAACCACACAAGTCTCTGGTAAACCAAGGTGCTGGTGGCTGGTGCCGCGGCCGGTTGCATTCGGGTCCCCCACCTGGCTGGTGGTCTCTATCCTTTTCCTCTGCACTGTTCTGTGTAAGGTGGACTTCCTAGTCTGAAACTCAGGAGTCCGCTCCCGGCTGGATGTGGCCTAAGGAGCCATGCCCGCAGACGCTGGCCTGTGGGATCTATAGGCCCTGGTGGTGACCTCTTATCCCTATCGGTGGGCTGTTGTCTTCTATGAGGGACTTTGGGTGGGACAGGACCTATAATCCTGGCCTCAATCGGTTAATTAACCAGACGACTAGTTTCCGGTTCTGACTTCAGGGTCCGAGTACCCCCCTTTGTGCTCCGGTATCCGGGTCGGTTCCGCGTGTCGGTAGCGGCGGGCTAAAACCCAGTCGCGGTCCACCTCGGTTCTGCCGAGCCATCTTCCCATCTCCTTATGATGGAGACCACCGTCTGCCTCCTAGCCAAGGCACCAGGGATCCTACCCTGGCACCGTTCAACTTGGACTTCCTCCGCTGGAGCTACACCTAGCTCCAGCCCACACTCTTCTCCACTTCAACTCCAAACTAAACTAACTGCTTGTTTTCCCGCCTCAGGCTGTCTAGACCCCTGAGTGGGTTTGTCCAACCGCCTGGTCACGCCCACTGGTGTGACTATCTTTCCCTAAGGGGGGGGTGACTAGGGTTTCTAGGTTGGCTGTGTGTTTCCTAAGTGGGGGATGGTGTTGTGCAGGGGCCTATCTGTGACTACCTGGTTTTGCCAGGGCGTCACACATACATACTAGAGCATATGCATCAAAGCAAAAATCTGGGAGTTGTAAGAGGGCCCAGGTCATAAACTTGTTCTGAGGCCCATTGGACTCTAATTGCAACTTTGTTAAGCGCAATAATCAATGTGTCAAACATTTTAATAAAGTCTTAAAAAATGTTACTATTGAGTGCCAAAAACACTCAGTATAATTAAGTTTCCAAAAACCAGTGACAGTATTGAGAAATGTAGCAGATTGTATATGAATACGTACAGCGTGCCAGTGAGCTTCATATGTAGTAGTTCTGGATGACACAAGAACTTTCCCTCAGGTGCGTACAGTATGTGCCTCCTCCTTGCTTGTCATCTAGGTTGGCTTTCTTGTATATATTGTCAGCATTCCCATACAGAGCCAGAGTATATTGCAGTGGATACTTAGGCTGGGACCTGTTCCCCACACATCCTGTTCCCATCTCTGTCTCTCCACTCCATTTGGGAAACACATTAGTGCTGACAAGGATCCCATTGTACAGCTGTGCCGTTAGCTGGTGATTAAATCCCATTCCTGAAATTTCTGGGAATCGATGAAAACCTGGGGAATGATCTAGGCTGGTGGTAACACATTCACTGCCAAGACGCTTCAGCAGTTTTTTTTCAGCAAAGTCTTATTATAATCTACTTTGAATTTGAAGTGTATTTGGTTTTATAATACAACGTAACTCAAATTACAATTCTGACCAATGCCAGCTTGTGAATCTCTGTGCCCAGGCTCCTATTGTCAGTGCCAAGATCCCCATTTTTCTCCATCTCTCACATATCACCAGCTCTCTTGTCTACATAAGTGTAGTTTATAGCTACTGAGCCTTGATGCAAAACCTGTAGCATGGCCCCACAGCTATGCTACGTCTATAGCTACTGCGGCTTCTATCAGGATTGGCAATATTTCCCACCTCTGTACATATAACATTGCTCCCATAATATGACACTTATTTTCAAACCTCAGTGGGCTCCTTATGTCAAGTACAATGAAGCTCCCCGATCAAAGAGGTTCTTCACACACAATGGACAATGTTTAATGGGCATGTGTCTTTTTTCAATGGTCTTGTGTAACTATGTTACGATATACCAGGAATCATAATTAGGGATGAGTGAATGTATTCGCCACTATTCGGTATCCGACGGATAACAGGCTATTCGCGCCATTTGGTGCCCGACGAATAAAAGAACATCCGTTCCGATACTTTAATTTTCATTTCTGGACTTCCTGGCACCTGTTTTCCAGCCAATGAACACATCTGATGTTGGTTGCTCTGACAGTAACGTCGCAGCCAGCGAGAGAGAGAGAGACAGAGATTGTCTTTTTCCATCCATTTGCGCCTTTTCCTTAGTCACCACAGCGAATAGTCGAATAGCGGTGACCTCTTCGTCGGATATTCGTGAAGTCGGATATTTCGGTATTCGATCATCCCTAATCACAATATATATATATATATATATATATGTATATATATATATATATATATATATATGTTAAGCTGTCTATATATATATATATATATATATATATATAAAATGTATGTACAGTCCGGCTAATTCCCAGAGTTCTAAATACACCTCTTAAGGCCCCGTTACACGCGTCACTTTATCATGTGATCGCATGTGCGATCGCACCCACCCCCATCTTTTGTGCGTCACGGGCAATTTGTTGCCCGTGTCGCACAAAGTCGGTCACCCCTGTCACACGCACTTACCTCCCGAACGACCTCGCTGTGGGTGGCGAACATCCTCTTCCTGAAGGGGGAGGGACGTTCGGCATCACAGCGACATCACACAGCGGTCGGCCAATAGAAGCGGAGAGGCGGAGATGAGCGGGACGTAACATCCCGCCCACCTCCTTCCTTCCTCATTGCCGGAGGACACAGGTAAGCTGTGTTCGTCATTCCTGAGGTGTCACACGGAGCGATGTGTGCTGCCTCAGGAACGACGAACAATCTGCATCCAGGAATGTGACCGATATTTTGAAAATGAATGACGTGTCAATGAGCAACGATAAGGTGAGTATTTTTGCTCGTCAACAGTCACTCATAGCTGTCACATGCTATTAAACGATGCCGGATGTGTGTCACGGAATCCGTGACCCCGACGACATATCGCCCGATATATCGTAGCGTGTAACAGGGCCTATAGGCAGGCTTGTCATGTTACATTACATACCTAATTTCACTTTTTTAAATTGCCCATTCCTACATTTTCCTTCAGTCCTGCTCCTGACATTTTCATCCACACCCCATGCACTTAAAAGGACCTGGTTCTTCCATGGCTCCCTTATATATAACCCCTTCGCACATATGGATGTAACTATATATTTGTGCTGAGGTGACTGTGAGTGCAGGGGCCTCAGGGGTTGAGCTCCTTCCACATGTCGCTGATACCAGTTATAGGACATTGCCAGTATCTGTCTCGAACAGCTGAATTCCGGCTGTTAACCATTTAGATACTGCTATCAATATCTGACAGCAACATTTAAATTACTTTATAGCTGGTGCAGATCAGCTCCCATAAATCTCTTGTGACCTGATGGCAAAGGAATGATCATTACATTTTAGGACAGCAAGGTGCATGCTGAAAGCCCCATTGCTGCCATTTACTTCCTCCTTTGAAGCTCTGCTATAATCTGAGCTTCAAAGGCGAACGTGATTTTCACTATGTGCTGAAATACTTTGGTACTGCAGTATATAGTATAAGCGGTCAAACAATGGCAGGTTCAAGTCTCCTAATTGGACTAAAAAATAGCTTAAATGGAAAAAAATAATTAAAAACATAAAAATTCAAATCATACCCCTTTACCATCATAAAAATAAAGAAATGAACAGATTTTAAAAAATTAACATATTTGATATTGCTGCATTCATAAAAGTCCAATCTATTAAAAAGTACAATTAATGAACTCAATTGGTAAACATTATAACAAGAAAAGAAAAAAACTCCACAATTGAAGCCTGTCGTTCACCACACCTCTCTAAAAAAATGTGTTATGGACCACAAAAGTTACCTCTTTTGGAAGAAGAAGAGAAAAAGAGAAAGAGCAAAAATGAGAAATTGAAGGTGTGACCTAGTCTCCAGGTACTTACCTACACGTAACCTCCGATCCTCACAAGATCTCCTTCTCTACTCCCCTCTCATCTCCTCTTCCCATCATCGCATCCAAGATTTCGCCCGTGCCTCCCCCATACTCTGGAATGCTCTGCCACAACACATCAGACTCTCGCCTACCTTGCCAAGCTTCAAAAGGAACCTGAATACCCACCTCTTCCGACAAGCCTACAACCTGCCGTAACCCTCAGTCTGATACAGCGCCGCACAATCAGATCTACCCTCACCTACTGTATCCTCACCTATCCCTTGTAGACTGTGAGCCCTCGCGGGCAGGGACCTCTCTCCTCCTGTACCTGTCTGTGTCTTGTACTGTTTATGATTATTGTACTTGTCCCTATTATGTATACCCCTTTCACATGTAAAGCGCCATGGACTTGATGGCGCTATAATAATAAATAATAATAATAATAATAATAATAATAATAAAGGGGGCTTAACATGCAGCGATATCGCTAGCGAGCGTACCCGCCCCCGTCGTTTGTGCGCCACGAGCAAATCGCTGCCCGTGGCACACAATATCGTTAGGAGTCGTCACACGGACTTACCTGACTAGCAATGTTGCTGTGGCTGGCGAACCACCTCCTTTCTAAGGGGGCGGTTCGTGCGGCGTCACAGCGGCGTCACTAAGCGGCCGCCCAATAGAAGCGGAGGGGCGGAGATGAGGGGCCGTAAAATCCTGCCCACCTTCTTCCTTCCTCATTGCCGCAGGTAAGCTGTAGTTCGTCGTTCTCAAGGTGTCACACATAGCGATGTGTGCTGCCTAGGGAACGATGAACAACCTGCGTCCTCAACAATCAACGATTTTTTTGAAAAGGAACAATGTGTCAACGATGGATGATTTGGTGAGTATTTTCCATCGTTAATGGTTGTTCCTTGCTGTCACACACAACGACGTCGCTAACGATGCCAGATGTGTGTCACGGAATCCGTGACCCCGGCGATATATCGTCATTGCGTGTAACGGGGCCTTCAGTGGGTGAAATTGCAAAAGTGCTTGTAAAAAAATAATTTTCTTAATAAAATTTCTCTCTCTTTGTAAGAACAGAGGGTTTTTTAACTCAGCTGTAGCCAGTCTCCTAGGGAAGGAGCACAGAATTAAATCTCTTTCCTTTATTGCTTGTCATCTCTTTTATGAAGCTGGCCAGATTGCTGGATTGAGTTGCCTCTGCTTGCATCGTTGGTGAAACAGTTCTGGCTATTGGCTCAACCGTGCTACTGATCCAAATATTGGTCAATAAGACACTCACTGCCATTTGACAACCAGTAAGTCGGTGGCATGAGAACAGTGTGCTCCTGAAAAGTCTAGAGACAATCCCTTTAAAAAGGATTTATTACCAGGTTAAAAGTGGCCAGTTTTTATTCCCACTGCTCCCTTGAAATTCCTACTTTTGTTTTCCTTTTATAAATCCTCTACACAGTTCCAGAGATATAGTCCTTTTTAGTTTGTGCAATTTTTTATGGTTTTCACCAAGTGGGTGTGGCTCATAGAATACTCTGGAAGTATGTCTTAGGCCCCTTTCACATGTCAGTGTTTCTGGTAGGGTACGCTCACACGAGCGTGAAAATCGAACGAGTGCAATGCGAGAAATTCTCGCATTGCACTCTGACCAATGTTAGGCAATGAGGTTGAGCTGTTGGTCAGCTTTTCTCGCATCCAGATTCTGGATGCGAGAAAAGCGGCAGCATGCTGCGTTTTGCTGCTACCGCCATATCTCTCGCATTCATTCAAGTGAATGGATGCGAGAGATACATCGGACTGCACTCGCAGGGCCGGCTCCAGGTTTTTGTGGGCCCCGGGCGGAAGAGTCCCAGTGGGCCCCATCCACACACAGACACCGATACGAACATATACATATTTAAAGACAAACTCACAAAAATACATATAAACAGACAAATATATACAGTCATATACACTTACAGACACACACACACACACAAGTCTGCTGCATACAGACAGACACACACACACACAACTCTGCTACATACAGACAAACACATACAACTCTGCTACATACAAACACATACAGCTCTGCTACATACAGACAAACACACACACAAACTCTGCTACATACAGACAAACACATACAACTCTGCTACATTCAGACAAATGCACACAACTCTGCTACATTCAGACAAACACAACTCTGCTACATACAGACAAACACATACAACTCTGCTACATACAGACAAACACAACTCTGCTACATACAGACAAACACACAACTCTGCTACATACAGACAAACACATACAACTCTGCTACATACAGACAAACACATACAACTCTGCTACATACAAACACATACAACTCTGCTACATACAAACACATACAACTCTGCTACATACAGACAAACACATACAACTCTGCTACATACAAACACATACAACTCTGCTACATACAGACAAACACATACAACTCTGCTACATACAGACAAACACATACAACTCTGCTACATACAGACAAACACATACAACTCTGCTACATACAGACAAACACATACAACTCTGCTACATACAGACAAACACATACAACTCTGCTACATACAGACAAACACACAACTCTGCTACATACAGACAAACACATACAACTCTGCTACATACAGACAAACACATACAACTCTGCTACATACAGACAAACACATACAACTCTGCTACATACAGACAAACACACAACTCTGCTACATACAGACAAACACATACAACTCTGCTACATACAGACAAACACATACAACTCTGCTACATACAGACAAACACATACAACTCTGCTACATACAGACAAACACATACAACTCTGCTACATACAGACAAACACATACAACTCTACTACATTCAGACAAACACATACAACTCTGCTATATTCAGACAAACACATACAACTCTGCTACATTCAGACAAATGCACACAACTCTGCTGCTCTGTGGGGCCCACACCCGCGGCTCGGCAGGGCCAGCACCCGCGGCTCGGCGGGTACAGCACCCGCGGCTCGGCGGGTACAGCACCCGCGGCTCGGCGGGTACAGCACCCGCGGCTCGGCGGGTACAGCACCCGCGGCACTGGCAGCACCCGCGGCTCGGCAGGGCCCACACCCGCGGCTCGGCGGGGCCAGCACCCGCGGCTCGGCGGGGCCCACACCCGCGGAATCGGCGGGTGGGGGCATTGGCAGGGGCCAGGGCATACATCCAGGGGGTAGAAGCAGCTCACCGGGGCCTATAATGGGGAGGCGGGGAGGGCACTGCCACTTACCCGATTAGGTCACGGTGGAGAGGGGGCCCACACAGCGCCGGACAGAAGCTCGCCTCCTTCATCTGTGGGACTGAGAAGGCGGTAGCTCCGCCCACAGATGAAATTCAAACGAGGATGTCTGCGCGCCTTAAAGTGACGGCGCCGCAGATTGCTGCCGAGGACTGCGGTCCCCGGAACTCGGCTGGGGACCGCAGAACTGTAAAGGCGAGTGGGCCCCGGCCAAGGGACAGGAGAACTGACGAGGCCGAGTGGGCCCCCCCGGCTCTCCAGGGCCCCGGCATTTGCCCGGGTTTGCCGGGTGCTGACGCCGGCCCTGTGCACTCGGATGTTATCCCAGTGCAGTGCGATCTACGCACAGGCTGACAGTGGAGGAGATGGGAGGATTAACCCCCTCCCTCTCCTCCGCAGCGCCTGCACTCAGCTTCACAGCTGTGACCCGATCGCAAGATCGGGTTACAGTCGCATGACACCCGGCTCACGCTCGCAGCAGAGCCTGAGCCGGGGGACATTAGCATATCGCATCCGATGCTCTCGCATCCGATGCCATACGCTCGTGTGAGTCCAGCCGTACGTTTGTGCTTTTTTTTAAACGTACCAGAATCACTGACATACGCAGACCCATTATAATGAATGGGTCTGCTCACACGTCAGTGATTTGTCACTGCACATGTCTCCGTGCAGTGTACCCGCGTGTGCGTGATTGCTGCACGGAGACATGTCCATTTTTTTCTGGCATCACTGATGTCCCACGGACCACGCAGTGGTGTGGTCCGTGAAACACATGCCAGAAAAAAATGTACTTTTAAAATAAAAAACATTTTAACTCACCCGGCGTCCAGCGATGTCCTCTGCAGCCCGTTCTCCCTGCTCCTTCTGTGCTGGCTGATTACTGTCGCGCATATTCATTATGCGCGACACAGCCGACCCCGAAGCAGCTCCTGCAGGGGTCACCGCCGGCCGGATGCTGCGTCGCGAGAGGATTCAGCACCATGGAGAGAGGGAGCGGGCGCAGGTGAGTGAATCTCTAAGTGCAATCACGGGCCACGGAGAACGGAGCCCGGATTGCACTTAGACAACCCACGTGTGCCGTGATTTTCGGCACGCGCAGGGACATGTGTGTGTCTTAGGCCCCCTTCACACGTCCGTGATACACGTGCGTGTTTGGTCCATTTCCGTATATACCGGAGACACGGCCAAACGTGCACCAATGTTAATCTATGATTGTGGTCACACGTGCGTTATTTCATTATGTCCGTGTGTGCGTGTCCGTGATCCGTATGTGTTTGCGTTTTGCACGGATGCATGTCCGTTATCTGCACAGAGCACGCACACGTGGACACAATGAAAGTCTATGGGTATGTGCATACACGTTAGTAAACACGTATGCATCTACCTATAGTCCGTGTCCGTTTGGTGTTTTTATTTCTAGTGATGTCGGCCATTCTTTCTATTTCTGTGTATGTCGGTCAATCTCCCTGAGTCCGTCGGTCGGTCTCTCTGTCCCTCTCTCACAGTCTGTCAGTCAGTTTCCCCCCCTCTCTCATACTTACCGTTCCCCGATCACCGGCACGGCGCTGCACGGCATTCACACTGCTGCGGCGGCTTTTACTATTTTGAAAAAGCCGGCCGCTCATTAAACAATCTCCTATTCCCTGCTTTCCCTGCCCACCGGCGCCTATGATTGGTTGCAGTGAGACACGCCCCCACACTGAGTGACAGGTGCCTCACTGCACCCAATCACAGCAGCCGGTGGGCGTGTCTATACTGTACAGTAAAATAAATAAATAATTAAAAAAAAACGGCGTGCGGTCCCCCCCAATTTTAATGCCAGCCAGATAAAGCCATACGGCTGAAGGCTGGTATTCTCAGGATGGGGAGCTCCACGTTATGGGGAGCCCCCCACCCTAACAATATCAGTCAGCAGCCGCCCAGAATTGCCGCATACATTATATGCGACAGTTCTGGGGCTGTACCCGGCTCTTCCCGATTTGCCCTGGTGCTTTGGCAAATCGGGGTAATAAGGAGTTAATGGCAGCCCATAGCTGCCACTAAATCCTAGATTAATCATGTCAGGCGTCTCCCCGAGATTCCATTCATGATTAATCTGTAAATTACAGTAAATAAACACACACACACCAGAAAAAATCCTTTATTAGAAATAAAAAACACACACATATACCCTGGTTCAACAATTTAATCAGCCCGAAAAAGCCCTCCATGTCCGGCGTCATCCAGGATGGTCCAGCGTCACATCCAGCTCTGCTGCATGGAGGTGACAGGAGCTGCAGAAGACACCGCCACTCCCGACAGCTCCACGCGGCAAATGAAGACAGCCGCGCGATCAGCTGAGCTGTCACTGAGGTTACCCGCTGTTACTGGATCCAGTGACAGCGGGTAACCTCAGTGACAGCTCAGCTAATCGCGCTTCTCACCTCAGTTGCTGCGTGGAGGTGACCGGAGCGGCGGTGTCTTCTGCAGCTCCTGTCACCTCCATGCAGCAGAGCTGGATGCGACGCTGGACCATCCTGGATGACGCCGGACATGGAGGGCTTTTTCGGGCTGATTAAATTGTTGAACCAGGGTATATGTGTGTGTTTTTTATTTCTAATAAAGGATTTTTTCGTGTGTGTGTGTGTTTATTTACTGTAATTTACAGATTAATCATGAAAGGAATCTCGGGGAGACGCCTGACATGATTAATCTAGGATTTAGTGGCAGCTATGGGCTGCCATTAACTCCTTATTACCCCGATTTGCCAAAGCACCAGGGCAAATCGGGAAGAGCCGGGTACAGCCCCAGAACTGTCGCATATAATGTATGCGGCAATTCTGGGCGGCTGCTGACTGATATTGTTAGGGTGGAGGGCTCCCCATAACGTGGAGCTCCCCATCCTGAGAATACCAGCCTTCAGCCGTATGGCTTTATCTGGCTGGCATTAAAATTGGGGGGGACCGCACGCCGTTTTTTTTTAATTATTTATTTATTTATTTTACTGCACAGTATAGACACGCCCACCGGCTGCTGTGATTGGGTGCAGTGAGGCACCTGTCACTCAGTGTGGGGGCGTGTCTCACTGCAACCAATCATAGGCGCCGGTGGGCGGGGAAAGCAGGGAATAGGAGATTGTTTAATGAGCGGCCGGCTTTTTCAAAATAGTAAAAGCCGCCGCAGCAGTGTGAATGCCGTGCAGCGCCGCGCCGGGGATCGAGGAACGGTGAGTATGAGAGAGGGGGGGAAAGTTCAGTCACTCGGGGGATTAGCGGTCACCGGTGAATCCTTCACAGGTGACCGCTAATCAGTACTCGACACAGACAGAGCCGCGGTATGAGGATGAAGTCGGGTGAAGTTCACCCGAGTTCATTCTCATCGCGCAACTCTGTCTGCTGTCAGCCGACATTTATAAACGACATTGTGCATCACACACACGGACATTCCACACGGACATTACACGTACACATACACGTTAATTCCACACGCACACACGGACGTTCTACACACAAACACGGCTAGCATACGCAATTCACACAGGTGCCACACGGACCATAAAAACGGACAAAAAACGGGACACGGACCCGAAAAACGGCCCGTAACACACGTGCGTGTTTTTCACGGACGTGTGAAGGGGGCCTTAAAGTGCACCATTCACCAGGATTTTCCTATATAACTTAAAGCCAGTGCTATACTGGCGCTATCATGCTGATTTTCTACGTACCTTTAGTTGTCAGCTAGGATATATAGGTTTTGAAAGACAAGCAAGTAAAGATTGTAAAAGGAACAGTTTTTTGATTGACAGCAGTTGCAGCTGCTAATAGTTGGCGTGGGATTTGATAGTGATTCCCACCCCCTGCCTGTCCATCCTCCCACTATCTATTATTTATGCTAATTCCATTATAGAAGTTTGTGGATATAAATAATGGTGGCTAAAAGGACCTGTGCTGATGTCATACCCATGTGACTAGAAGGGGCTGAGGCCCTGCTTCTTCTGGTCACATGAGTATAACATCAGCAAGATCCTTCTAGCCACCATGATTTGTAGCCCCAAGCTTCTATAATGGAATTGGCATAAATAATAGTGGGAGGATGGACAGGCAGGGGGTGGGAATCACTATGAATATCCACCCCAGCTATTAGCTGATCGGCAGCTGCTGCCAATCAAAAAATTGTTCCTTTTACAAACTTTACTTGCTTGTGTTTCAAAAGCTATACATCCCATCTCACAACTAAAGGTATGTTAAGAATGAGCATGATAGCGCCAGTATAGCACTGGCTTTAGGTTAAATAAGTAAATCCTGGTGATTGGTAGCACATGTGCTCATATGCACGTAACTGCAGAATATTCTGCAGCGATTTGACAGCACATGTGCTCTTCAAATCGCTGCAGAAAGACTGCATAATGAATGCAGTATTTTTGTTAAAAAAAAGCCGATTTCATGCGCTCTGGCTGCTGCCCCCACCATAGACAGAGTGGGAGCTGCATCTAGAACGCACAAATAATTGACATGCTGCTTTTATGAATGCACAGATTTGGGTCAAAATTTTAGCACCCAAATCGCAAAAAAAAGCAAGTTCATAAGAGCAACATGCGCATCTCTCAATCTTCATTGATTATGCAGGGGACACAGGACGCATACATTTACGCTGCAGTGCAACACGCAGCGTAAATGCATGTCAGTATGCAACGTGCGCACGAGCCCTTAAAGTTATTCTGCTTTATATTCCTGCAAACACTAAAATAGCCCATATCTTTGATATGTTATGGCAGATTAAGAAAAAAAGGAATAATCAGGGGAACAGCTGGAGTAAAATAGAACCAAAAACTAAGGACAGGTGCTCTTTAAAAGCCTGATCTGCAACCGTGCAATGTAATTGTAGGCTACCGACAGGGCCGGCGTCAGCACCCGGCATACCCAGGCAAATGCCGGGGCCCTGGAGAGCTGGGGGGCCCACTCGGCCTCGTCACTCCAGCTGCCCCTGGGCCGTGCCCACTCTCCTTCAGTTCTGCTGCCCCCGGGCCGAGTTCCGTGGACCGCAGTCCTCGGCAGGAAACTGTGGCTGCCGTCCCTTAGCTAGTTTCACACTTGAGACTTGTGATAATAAAGGCCACGGATTCCAGTGAAATAACGCCTTGCGTTAAGTTTTCTATAGCCCAGAGAGAGAGCCCTCATCCTCACTGCACACCTCCCGACATCACTGCACACCTCCCAACATTACTGCACACATCCCGACATCACCGCACACCTCCCGACATCACCGCACACCTCCCGACATCACCGCACACATCCCGACATAACCGCACACCTCCCGACATCACTGCACACCTCCCGACATCACTGCACACCTCCCGACATCACCGCACACCTCCCGCCATCACCGCACACATCCCGACATCACCGCACACATCCCGACATTACCGCACACCTCCCGACATCACCGCACACATCCCAACATAACTGCACACTTCCCGACATCACTGCACACCTCCCGACATTACCGCACACATCCCGACATCACCGCAGACATCCCGACATCACAGCACACCTCCCGACATTACCGCACACCTCCCGACATCACCGCACACCTCCCGACATCACCGCACACCTCCCGACATCACCGCACACATCCCGACATCACCGCACACATCCCGACATTACCGCACACATCCCGACATCACCGCACACACCCCGACATCACCGAACACATCCCGACATCACGCACAACATCCCGACATTACCGCACACATCCCGACATTACCGCCCACATCTTCACCGCACACATCCCGACATTCCCGCACACATCTTCACCGCACACATCCCGACATTCCTGCACACATCCCGACATTTTCGCACACATCTTCACTACACACATCCCGACATCCCCACACACATCCCGACACTACAGCACTCATCCTAACCGCACACACACCGGCATTACCGCACCCATCATCACCACACACACACCGGCATTACCTCAGTGACGTCCCGCTGACAGCGCGATTCACCTCAGTTGCTGCGTGGAGCTCACAGGAGTTGCGGTATTCTACTGCCGCTCCTGTCAGCTTCATGTAGCAGATATGGATGCGGGACCTCGTGTGGATTACGCCGGACCTGGAGGGGTATTTGGGGATTTTAATAAAGTGGTGAAAGAGGGTGGTTTTTTTGTCTTTTATTACAAATAAAGGATTTTTTTGGGTATGTGTTTATTTACTTTCACTTACAGGTTAATCATGGAAGGTATCTCGGGCACATGCCTGCCATGATTAACCTAGGACTTAGTGGCAGCTATGGGCTGCTGCCATTAACTCCTTATTACCTCGATTGCCACCCCACCAGGGCAATTCGGGATGAGCCGGGTTGAGCCCCGGGACTGTCGCATCTAATGGCTGCGACAATTACGGGCGGCTGCTGGCTGATATTTTTAGGCTGGGGGGCTCCCCATCCTGAGAATACCAGCCTTTAGCCGTGTGGCTTTACCTTGGCTGGTATCAAAATTGGGGGGACCGCACGCCGATTTTTTGAAATTATTTATTTATTTATTGTCCTGCACGATATAGACCCGCCCACCAGCTGCTGTGATTGGTTGCAGTGAGACAGCTGTAACTCAGCGTGGGTGCGGGTCTGACTGCAGCCAATCATAGGCGCCGGTGGGCGGGGGAAGCAGTGAATACGAGATTGAATAATGGGCAGCCAGCATTTTCAAAAGAGGAAAAGCCGCAGGAGAAGTGTGAGTGTGTCTGTATGTATGCAGCAGAGCAATGTTTGTCTGTATGTATGCAGCAGAGCTGTGTGTGTCTGTATGTATGCAGCAGAGCTGTCTGTGTGTCTATGTATGCAGCAGAGCTGTGTCTGTATGTATGTATGTATGCAGCAGAGCAGTATGTGTGTGTCTGTATGTATGTGTCTGTATGTCTGTATGCAGCAGCAGTGTGTCTGTCCATATATATGCAGCAGAACAATGCGTATCTCTGTATGTATGCAGCAGAGCAGTGTGTGTCTGTCTGTAGGCATGTATGATGTGTATCTATGTATGACAGTGTATATGACTATAGATTTGTCAGTTTATATGTATTTTGTGAGTTTGTCTTTAAATATGTATATGTACGTATCTGTTTATGTGTGTGTGTGTGTGTCTGCGTGTTTATGGGGCCCACTGGGACTCTTCCGCCCAGGGCCCACAAAAACCTGGAGCTGGCCCTGGCTGCCGATCATTTTCATGGTAACCTGAGGTCAAAAAATAATTGCCAGCTATGGTGGCTGGTTAGACATGCTAGAAAAAAATCCAGTAAATTCTGCACTTCCAAATCCAAATGTCTGCTTTCCTTCGGCACCCCACAGTCTACCTAAACCTCAGCTAGTATCCACATGTTTGTCAGTACTGTAACAATAAGGCGGGCTTTACACGTTGTGACAACGCTACCGATATATCGTCGGGGTCACGTCGTTAGTGACGCACATCTGGCGCTGGTAGTGACATCGCAATGTGTAAATCCTAGGTGCGACGATGAACGAGCGCAAAGCATAAAAAATCGCTGATCTGTGTCACGTCGTTCATTTCCAGAATGTCGTTACTGCTGCAGATACGATGTTGTTTGTCGTTCCTGCAGCACCACACATCGCTGTGTGTGAAACCGCAGGACCGACAAACATCTCCTTACCTGCGTCCACCGGCAATGCGGAAAGGAGAATGTGGGCGGGATGTTATGACCCGCTCATCTCCGCCCCTCCGCTTCTATTGGCCGGCCGCTTATTGACATCGCGATGACGTCGCTGTGACGCCGAACGCACCTTCCCCTTGAGGGAGGTATTGTTCGTCGGTCACAGCGACATCACCGACCAGGTATGTGCGTGTGTAGCTGTCGTAGCGATAATGTTCGCTACGGCAGCAAGCACCACATATCGCATGTACGACGGGGGCGGGTGCTATCTCGCTCGACATCGCTAGCAATTGTTAGCGATGTCGCAGCGTGTAAAGCCCGCCTAAGAGCTCGTTTAAATAATGTGGTCCATGTTTCAAAAAACATGAGCTGGGCACAATGTACAGGCACTACTTTGTACTCTGGGCACTGCAATGTACTGAACACTACAATGTTTGTATACTACAATATACTGGGTACTAAAATGGCAGGTGTGCAATTTTCAAATAGCAAATTCCACTACATTTGTTTCTGGAAAACACCGATGAAGTAAAAAACATTACTACACCTGTAGATAAATTTCCACAAAGGTGGAATTTCCAAAATGGGATCACTTGAAGGGGAACTCTGCTCTTTGGGCACTTAGGGGCTTTGAATATGGTGTTTGCAAACTATTCTACTAAAAATTTGTTCTGCAAGAGTCATATAGCACTCTGTCCCTCCTGAGTCTCGATGTGTGGCTAAATAATACCATATAGATACATAAGCGTATTGTCATGTTCAGCAGAAATTGTATGACAATTTTTTTTGCAATTTTTACCCATTTTTCCCATAAAAAATCTGGGGCTAAAACAAAATTTTTGTGATAAAAAATGTAATTATTTTTTTTTTCAACGTCCATAGTATAAATGTCTGTGACCCACCTATGAGGTCAATATAAACACTGCACCCCTAGATGAATTCATTGAGAGGTGTAGTTTGTAAAATGTTTTGGCACCTCAAGGGCTTTGCCAATGTGACATGGCACCCTCAAACCATAACACTAAAAAATGCATTACAATATGACACTCTTTCCCTTCTGAGGTTTCCACTGTTCCTGAAAAGTAGTTCCCGATGACTTGTAGGGTATTGGTGCACTCTGGCGAAATTGCACAATAAAATGTACCGTATTTTTCGGATTATAAGACTCACTTTTCCTCTCAAAAATGTGGGAGGAAAATGAGAGGTGCGTCTTAAAATCTGAATATAGCTTACTGGTGGAACTGTCTGTGCGGCAAGCAGGTGCGTTTAGGCGCCTGGGTATGCCTGTGACTGTGTGCGTGCGGGCGGCCGGGTGCCTGTGGCTGTGTGCGGGCAGCCGGGTGCCTGTCGGTGCCGTCTGCCTCTCTGTCCTGGAGGCCGGCTGCATCTCTTTGCAGGTGGGCAGGCGGTCTGCTGGCTGCTACTCAGTGTGTGCGGGCAGGTAACTGTGCGGACTGCGGTGGCTGTGCGGTGAGTGTCCCAGTTTCAAATGATGGCACCGTGAGTCAGCGCGTGCGTAGATGGAGCCCTTGGATGAGACCTCCATCTGCGCATGCGCCGCTCCAGGCGTCATCATTTGAACCGGAACCACGGACAGACTGGGACACTCACCTCACCGGCCTGCTACACCACTGACCCGCCACCTCTGCTGCCACTACTGACCCACCGCTGCAGCTACTACTGACCCGCCGCTGCTGATGCCACTGACCCGCCACGGCTGCCAGCACAACTTCTGCCTCCTGTGACCCCACTTCACCACCACTGCTGCCCCCCTTCGGTAATACAATACCGGAGTATAAGATGGACTCCATTTTTATTTTTTGTACCTTTTTTATCTCTAAATTTGTAGTGCATCTTGCAATCCGGTGCGTCTAATAAAACGAAAAATACGGTACGTTCTTTTTTTTCTTATTAACCATTAAAAGAATTTTAAAATTGGGGCTAAAACAACAATTTAGTAGTAAAAATGTAATTACTTTTTCTTCACCACCCAATTGTATAAAATCTGTGAGGTACATGTTAAGTCAATGTGCCGCCCCCGTGCCAGCAGCCGGTGCTGCTCAGATCCGGACCCGCTGTGTGGCTCGAGTGATCCTCCGGACCCGGGGGTCACGCGGACACGCCGAATAAAAAGGGGGGGTAGTTGTACAGCCTTGACCGTATTCGGTTGATGACGCCACCCACGGTGTGTGGTGAAGTGGGACACCACCGCTGCTGTTGTGGGATACCAGGGGGAGAAGTAGTGGCAGCCGGATGTTAACCCCTCCGTGGGTAGGGATGGTTGCCCGAGGGCCCAGTGTCTCTGTGCAGGGTATGGCGATGGCGGACGTACCAGGGGATGATTGGTTACTTACACTTAAATGAATCACACGAGTCTTTTGGTAAACCAAGGTGCTGGTGGCCGGCCGCCGCGGCCGGTTGTACTCTGGTCCCCACTCGGGCTGGTGGTCACCGTCTTTTCCCTCTGCACTGTGTTTGCTTGTGTTGGACTTCCCTGTATGGAACACAGTCTGCTCTCGGCTTGTGGTGTGCCCGAGGAGCCGTACCCATCTGACGCTGACCCGTGGGATCTACAGGCCCTGGCGGTGGCCCTATCCCTCTCTGTGGGTGGTTGTCTACTTTTCGGGACTTAGGTTGGGACAGGACCTATAATCCTACCCTCAATCGGTTAATTACAGTGCCTACAAGTAGTATTCAACCCCCTGCAGATTTAGCAGGTTTACACATTCGGAATTAACTTGGCATTGTGACATTTGGACTGTAGATCAGCCTGGAAGTGTGAAATGCACTGCAGCAAAAAAGAATGTTATTTCTTTTTTTATTTTTTTTTTTTTAAATTGTGAAAAGTTTATTCACAGGGTCATTTATTATTCAACCCCTCAAACCACAAGAATTCTGTTTGGTTCCTCTAAAGTATTAAGAAGTATTTCAGGCACAAAGAACAATGAGCTTCACATGTTTGGGTTAATTATCTCTTTTTCCAGCCTTTTCTGACTAATTAAGACCCTCCCCAAACTTGTGAACAGCACTCATACTTGGTCAACATGGGAAAGACAAAGGAGCATTCCAAGGCCATCAGAGACAAGATCGTGGAGGGTCACAAGGCTGGCAAGGGGTACAAAACCCTTTCCAAGGAGTTGGGCCTACCTGTCTCCACTGTTGGGAGCATCATCCGGAAGTGGAAGGCTTATGGAGCTACTGTTAGCCTTCCACGGCCTGGACAGCCTTTGAAAGTTTCCACCCGTGCCGAGGCCAGGCTTGTCCGAAGAGTCAAGGCTAACCCAAGGACAACAAGGAAGGAGCTCTGGGAAGATCTCATGGCAGTGGGGACATTGGTTTCAGTCAATACCATAAGTAACGTACTCCACCGCAATGGTCTCTGTTCCAGACGAGCCCGTAAGGTACCTTTAATTTCAAAGCGTCATGTCAAGGCTCGTCTACAGTTTGCTCATGATCACTTGGAGGACTCTGAGACAGACTGGTTCAAGGTTCTCTGGTCTGATGAGACCAAGATCGAGATCTTTGGTGCCAACCACACACGTGACGTTTGGAGACTGGATGGTACTGCATACGACCCCAAGAATACCATCCCTACAGTCAAGCATGGTGGTGGCAGCATCATGCTGTGGGGCTGTTTCTCAGCCAAGGGGCCTGGCCATCTGGTCCGCATCCATGGGAAGATGTATAGCACGGCCTACCTGGAGATTTTGGCCAAGAACCTCCGCTCCTCCATCAAGGATCTTAAGATGGGTCGTCATTTCATCTTCCAACAAGACAACGACCCAAAGCACACAGCCAAGAAAACCAAGGCCTGGTTCAAGAGGGAAAAAATCAAGGTGTTGCAATGGCCTAGTCAGTCTCCTGACCTTAACCCAATTGAAAACTTGTGGAAGGAGCTCAAGATTAAAGTCCACATGAGACACCCAAAGAACCTAGATAACTTGGAGAAGATCTGCATGGAGGAGTGGGCCAAGATAACTCCAGAGACCTGTGCCGGCCTGATCAGGTCTTATAAAAGACGATTATTAGCTGTAATTGCAAACAAGGGTTATTCCACAAAATATTAAACCTAGGGGTTGAATAATAATTGACCCACACTTTTATGTTGAAAATTTATTAAAATTTAACTGAGCAACATAACTTGTTGGTTTGTAAGATTTATGCATCTGTTAATAAATCCTGCTCTTTTTTGAAGTTTGCAGGCTCTAACTTATTTGCATCTTATCAAACCTGCTAATTCTGCAGGGGGTTGAATACTACTTGTAGGCACTGTAGCTAGGCCATTGGTCCCGGTCCTGGCTTCAGGGTCCGAGTACCCCCTCTGTGCACGGTTTCCGGGTCGGGTCTCTGGTGTCGGTACCGGCGGGCTCCAACCCTGTCCCGGTCCACCTCGGATCTCCAGCTGCCGTCTTCCCGTATCCTGCTGACGGAGACCACCGTCTGCCACCTAGCCAAGGTACCAGGGCTCCAACCCTGGCACCATCCAACTTGAACCTCTCCGCTGAAGCTACACCTAGCTCCAGCCCACTCCTCTCAATTTGCACTACAAACTCTAACTACTTCGGACTTTAACTGACTGTTTTCCTGCCCCGGGCTATCTAGACCCCTAGGTGGGCATTTCCTAACCGCCTGGTCCCGCCCACTGGTGTGACTGTCTTGCCCTGAGGGGGGTGACTAGGGTTTCAGGTTGACTGTTTGTAACCTAGGTGAGGGAAGGTAATATGCGGGGGCCTATTGTGTGACTGCCTGGTTTTGCCAGGGTGTCACATCAACATGTTCACTGCACTCCTAGATTAATTCATTGAGGGTTGTAGTTTGTAAAGTGGGGTCACTTTTTGGGTGTCTGCTTTTCTGGCTTGTCAGGGGCTCTACTAATGTGACATTACACTTTCAAACCGATCCAGCAAAATCTACACTCCAATATGGCACTTATTCCCTTCTAAGCTTTGCACTGTGCCTCAAAAGTAGTTTTGACCACATATGGGGTATTGGCATACTCTACAGTAAAATGTCTTCAACCTACTAGGATTACTGATCAGTCAAAATGCAGTGACGACACTGAAAGTAAATAGGGGAAAAGCTGTGGGCACATCAACAATGAAGTCTCTGGACAACACCCTTAAATTGAGAAAAATTTCACTGGTGACAAAGACACGGCTCATACATAGTCTGGTCTTCTTTGTGGTAATATGTGGATACAAAACTTGGATGATAAAGAAACAAGACAGAAGAAGAATTAACTTATTTGAAATGTGGTATGGGAGAAGGATGGTATCAATACCATAGATGGCAAAAAGAATAAAAATCAATTTTGGAATAAATAACGTCAGACATGTTACTCAAAGCAAGGATCAACAAGCTAGGACTTGCCTACTTTGGACACATGATACGAAGAGAGCAATCACTGGAGAAGGACATCATGGTTGGAAAAATAAAAGGAAAATCTGAAGAGGAAGACCAGCAACCCAATGACTTGATACTATCAAGAAAAGGGCAGAGATTACCCTGGTTGACCTATCTAGGCTTACACAAAATTGATCTTCCTACAGAGCATTCATTCAATGAGTCAACATGGCTCGAAATCAAGCTGAAGGCCGTTAAAAAAAAATAAATAAAAGACAGCAAAATGTGCAACAACTCAGTAGAGAGAATTTGCAAAAATATCTAAAACAAATTTGGATCAGGAATTGACATGCACTGTCAAACTGTTGCATTCCTCTTTGGATTTTTGGATAATTTGCCTGCAATGCCAGAGTGAAAACGCACACTAAATGTGGACAGAGCCCAACAACCTATGCAAGTGACAAGAAGAAATGCATAAAATATTTGGCTTTTCTTCTACTCTATGTACATGTATTCCAATGTATTATGTTAAATCAACTCAATAATTGCAGATTGTGAGTTGTTCCTTTGTACTAGTAAATTTACCCATGCTAGGAAGGTGACCTTTCCATGTATTTTTAGGGTCATTACATCCTTGAACTTCCACCATTGAAGACATTGCACGAGGGATTAATATCCCTTCCTCTTCTGCAATACTGTGCTGTGGTTAATGCTGCAGAGAAGGAGAATTATGTGCCATTTGACTTAAACCACTTTAGTCATTGATGTTAGTGGGTGATGGATGCCAGCCGCTGGGCTGAGAATTGTTTGCAGAAGTCAATGTGGCATGACCTTAACTTCACGACTGCAAGAGGGGCTGTCACTACCATGTCATCTGTGCTTGAGTGGCCCTAATACTGCTCTGGAGACCTATCGAGTCAGAGAACTTCTCAGCCGACATCAATCAGATTAAATCACAGTTTCCCTGATGCATTCAGCATAGGTCACTCTTAGAGTACAGACATTGTATAAGCCTATAGAAGGCTTGCTAGGACAATGGGAAAATATAGGAAATAAGGACTAAATCTACATAAACTGTCTTCAGATCAATCGGAAGATACACTATACACTGTGTTCAGAATTATTAGGCAAGTTGTTTTTTAGAGGATTTATTTTATTATTGTTCAACCTCTATGTTCTCAATCAACCCAAAAGACTCATTAAATATCGAAGCTTAATATTTTTGGAAGTTGGAGTGTTTTTTTTTTAGATTTGGCTATCTTAGGAAGATATCTGTTTTTTCAGGTAACTATTACTGTGCAGAATTATTAGGCAACTTAATAAAAACCAAATATATTCCCATCTCACTTGTTTATTTTCACCAGGTAAACCAATATAACTGCACACAATTTAGAAATAAATATTTCTGACATGCAAAAACAAAACCCCCAAAAAATTAGTGACCAATATAGCCACCTTTCTTTATGACACTTAACAGCCTACCATCCATATATTCTGTCAGTTGCTTGATCTATTTACATAGTTACATAGTTACATAGTTACTTAGGTTGAATAAAGACCTAGGTCCATCTAGTTCAACCTTCCTCCACCAGTTCTACATTTAGTCACTAAGTCATTTATAACCAACAATGTTTTGTGTACTGAGGAAATCATCCAGCCCTTTTTTAAAAGCTGTTATAGTATCTGCCATTACTACCTCTTGTGGTAGTGTATTCCACAGTCTGACCGCTCTAACTGTAAAGAACCCTTTCCTATTTAGGTGTCGGAATCGCTTTTCTTCCACTTCCACTTTTCTTGCCCCCTGGTCCTTAGTACTGTCTTTGGAAGAAATAAGTCATGTGCCAGTCCTTTATATTGACCACACATGTATTTATACATATAAATGAGATCTCCTCTGAGACGTCTTTTTTCTAAGCTAAACATATCTAACTTTTTCAACCTGCCATCATATGGGAGGCCTTCCATTCCTTGTAATAGTCTAGTTGCCCACCTTTGAACTGACTCTTTACGATCAACATTGCGTGCAGAAGCCACCATCGCCTCCCAGACACTGTTCCAAGAGGTGTACTGTTTTCCCTCCCTGTAGATCTTACATTTTATGTGTGACCACAGGTTCTCTATGGGGTTCAGATCAGGTGAACAAGGGGGCCATGTCATTATTTTTTCATTTTTTAGACCTTTACTGGCCAGCTACACTGTGGAATAGTTGGATGCATGTGATGGAGCATTGCCCTGCATGAAAATCATGTTTTTCTTGAACGATACTGACTTCTTCCTGTACCACTGCTTGAAGAAACTGGCAGAAGATCTCGCAGTTGAGCTTCACTCCATCTTCAACCCGAAAAGGTCCCACAAGTTCATCTTTGATGATACCAGCCCATACCAGTAACCCACCTCCACCTTGCTGGTGTCTGAATCGGAGTGGAGCTCTCTACCCTTTACTGATCCAGCCTCTGGCCCATCCATCTGGCCCACCAAGAGTCACACTCATTTCATCAGTCCATAAAACCTTTGAAAAATCAGTCGGAAGATATTTCTTGGCCCAGTCTTGACATTTTATCTTATGTTTCTTGTTCAAAGGTGGTCGCTTTTCAGCCTTCCTTACCTTGACCATGTCCCTGAGTATGGCTCACCTTGTGCTTTTTGATACTCCAGTAACGATGCAGCTCTGAAATATGTCCAAACTGGTGGCAAATTACATCTTGGCAGCTTCACACTTGATTTTCCTCAATTCATGGGCAGTTATTTTGCGCCTTTTTTGCCCAACATGCTTCTTGCAACCCTGTTGGCTGTTTGCCATGAAATGCTTGTTTGTTCGGTGATCACGCTTCAAAAGTTTGGCAATTTTAAGACTGCTGCATCCCTCTGCAAGACATCTCACAGTTTTGTACTTTTTAGAGCCCGTAAAATCTCTCTTCTGACCCATTTTGCCAAAGGAAAGGAAGTTGTCTAATAATTAAGCACAACTTATGTAGGGTGTTGATGTCATTACACCACACCCCTCCTCATTACAGAGATGCACATCACCTGATTTACTTAATTGGTAGTCGGCTCTCAAGCCTATACAGCTTGGAGTAGGACAACATGTATAAAAAGTATGTGATCAAAATACTCATTTGCCTAATAATTCTGCACACAGTATAGAGCGTGCACAACTGAATATTGTAGCTCACCAGTTAAGTCTCTTAGGCTTCCTATTGTCCAAAATATTCCAATACGTTAACATTTTTTCTAAGTAATTTGTGTCAAATAATAAAATTAGATAATTTATTGACAAATACATAATGTTCAAAGATAAATATTTACAGTATTTACCTCTTATTTTTCAAGACGTCTGCAAATCACACTTGAATGCTAGATGTCAACTTCTGTGCCAAATTCTGACTGATGAAAACTCATACTTGCCTAATTAATGTGTTGAGTTTATCACAATTTCTGTGTTTCATTTGTTGATCCATTCTTTGTGGGTAACCATAGATACTTAATGGAATTGAGACCTTGGGAGTTTCTTGGCCATAGATCCCAAATCGTTGGGTGAAGTTGCTCGTGGGGTATAGTTAGATACCATCCTTTATTCATGGCATTGTTTTTAAGGCAAAATTGTGAATGAACCCACTGCCATGGATGAAAAGCAACCTCACACATGAATGGTATGAGGAGGCTTTACTGTTGGACTCATGATAGAACTCACCTTTTCTTTTCTGGACAATCCTTTTCCTAGAAGTCCTAAACAGTCAGTAGAGGACTTCATCAGAGAAAACAAATTTAATAAATAGCAGCACTCTTCACTCCAAACCCATTACTTACTGTAGAATTTATTTTGTCCTTGATGTGTTTCTTGGAAAGAAGTAGCTTCTTTGTGGCCCTTCCTGAGATAAGGCCAGCCTCAAAAATTGGTCACTTCACTGTGTCTGCAGATCCACTGACCCCTGTCTGCTGACATTTCTGAGCAAGTTCTGCATCGGTGTTGAACTGATCTCATAGTTGAATCCAGAGATGGTCCGGGCACTTAGTGGGCTCTCTTGGGTGCCCCAAAGCCTTCTTCACTGTAATGCATCCTGTCTATTCAAAACTCTTGATGATTCGATAAATGGTTTATGAACTTATAAGCAGCAATATCCATGCCTGTACAGCTCTTTCTGATGCAAAGCAATGATGACTGTACTTTTTCTTGGAGGTAACCATGGTTAACAAGTGAAGACAATGTTTCCAAGCACCAGTCCTCTCTTAAAGCAACCAGTCTGCTTTTTTAATTCAATCATCATAACAGAGTGATATCAGCTGTCTTGTGCTCCTTAAAGGGAGTTTGTCAGCACAGAATGACTGTTCAAACAAAGCACAACTGTTTGGTGCACCCTTGACCTGGTCAAACAGTGCACCTTCCCACCTACTTCTATTCCATCTATCTGTGTTCTTCTCTGGCTCTATAAAGTCAGAGCTGTCAATCAAAATGAAGGTGGGATGGAGATAGAGGAAAAACAATTATTTGGAAAGGAGCTCTGAACTGTTTCACCACGCCAAGGGTGCTCCAAGCATATGTACTTGGCTTGAACAATCGTTCTGTGCTGACAGTCTCCCTTTAAAACTTTATCCTAATGAGAAGATCACTGAAATAATCTACACAGGTCATTTTGTAGCAGAGCTGAAATTAAGTGGAAATGTTTTTTTGTGATTAAGTTGATGTTCATGGCAAGCTATGGCAGCCATTTTTTGCAATTCATCTGATCACTCTTCATAACAATCTGGAGTTTTTGCAAATTGCACTATAAAAACTGAACCAGCAAAGTCTGTGAAAATCAAAATTTGAGTCAGTCTTTAAACTTTTGGCAGCGACTGTAGATTAGTAAGGATTTATAGAATTCAAAGATTTGTATTTGTAGTAAGAAATATGATTGCTTAATCTAACATATTAAGTGAGAAGGAATCATTCAGGAATTAATTTGTGAGGGTCCCCCTTAACTGCCAATATTGATAATACTCTTAAAGGCAACCTGACAGGTCCCCCATGCCCCCCACACCACCATCATATGTTCATTGTTTAAAAATATCCTACCTAAAAAACTATTTAGGCCTCTGCATCTTTTCTTCATTTTTCAGGTGCAGTTTTGGTCACAAAACTATCAGCAATCAGCAGTGACATCACTCAGGTTAGCCGCAGCCACAGCTGGAGTTCTCCACCTGTGACCACAAATCACCTGAGTGATGTCCCCGCTGATTGCATGGCTTACTTCAATTGCTGAGTGGAGCTCACAGCGGGCAGTCATGTTCTATTGGGCTTGCTATGAGCTTCAGATGTAGCATTTTTTCTGCGGGTGCGTATTTTTGGTGCTAAAAACGTGCATCTTTGTGGGCATACAGCATTATAGTTTTCCACACAAACAGATTTTTTTTTTTAAAAAAAAGTATTTTTACTGTCCGTTTTTAATATGCTAATAACATTTTTGACTAGTCGATGAGGCATTATTTTCTCCAGACTAATCGTCCCACTGAGCATGTTATCACGTCCCTGTGGTTATAATAACATGATTTGCAAAAACATTGCCAGCTCTCAGTAACTCTTGTACATGTGTGCAACTTTCTTTCTTGGAGGTCATTTGCAGCACCCTGAGGTTACAGGTGCCGCAGAGGACTGCATTACCCCGGGTTCCTGAAAGACCAATGCTGGCAACCGCGCTACATACATTTTAAATTGCCCGCTTCCCAGGCTGAGCAACAGGCTAGCAATGGGTTTAGAGGGGCAGCTGCCCATTGGCTGGGACCTGCCCAATCTGGTAGCCAGAAGCACAGAAAGGGGAGTAGTCACTTAGTCAGTTGGTAGGGAGAGTCAGAGGGAGTCGTGAGTGAGAGAGGATGTGTGTGGTCCGGAGAGGGCCTCGGTAAATGATAGAGGAGACTGGTCGCCTGAAGGGGAACAGAGCCAGTACCCTAAGGGACCGAGCACGACGGGGCACAAGACCCTAGTCTGGGCAGAAGTTTCAAGCCCACCCAGTAATCCTGCAGGTGATCGGGGACTATCAGGGTCTATCACCACTGAAGGTACGGGACACAGTAACAAAGAGGGAACCTGGCGACTGAGACAGAACTAAAGGTCTGATCCAAAAGAGGTTCAAGTTACCTGTTATACGTACCCAGAAGGACAAGAGGGAGAACAGAGAGGGACCCCAAGTTGCTCCAGACTATGGGGACCCTAATACTAAAAAGTCAACAAGGAGGTTTTACCGGGTCACCACACCAGCACTGGGACAAAGGGAACCCGGGACCTCGAAACCAGCAGGAAATGAGCTGCAGCTACCAGGACTCAGTGAGTAACACCCAGTTAAACCGCAGAACCCGTCCCATCTGAATCATTTCTATACCTTCCTCAGCACCAACTGCTACCCCTAACATTGATCCCTTGGGGCCTAACCCTACTTGCGGAGGGTTCAACATCTATGCTGCACCACACCAACAGCCCCAGCAGAGGACATTAAGCAGTGGCGGGTTTCCCCAAAATAGTTGCGCACCACAAGTTGCATCACAGATATTTTGTACATACTCCCTTGTAAATATCCCTTCTTTTACAAGCTACCTCTGGGGTCACGGAACCGGGCACCGGCCACCTGAGTGACATTGTCCTGTATCCAATGCCCGGAACCAAGTACCTAGGCTCCACGTAGCCCAAGATAGTTTCTTCAATCCTAACCTGGTATACCCGTCGCCGGGCCAGTGGTTTGCAGAAGTCATGGCTTGGCCCGGTTCTGTAGCCCCGTGGTGCACAGTAAAAGGGGGTTAGCAAAGATTGTTCCTGGAGAAGTTGTCACCGGTTACGGTGGTGACTGGGGTCCCAGCCTCCTCCGCTGCGGACCATTCCTCCGACCTTTCCTCCTCCAGGGGTGGAACAGATGATGTTGACTACGCCACCTGTGGTATGCGGCCAGAGATAAGGCCGCCGCTGCAGGGTACCTCGCCGGGAAAGATGTTGGGCTGCAGCCAGGATGATATTGCTCCCCACAGGCGGAGCGGCCCCCGGGAGGGAGAACGGAGGGACTGGGAATCGCCACAGTGCAAGGCGATAACAAACAGTGTCAGAGTCACTGGGTTGCGGGTTTCAGATCTTTTACTCACTGGTCCTTGTGTCGCACCCAGGATGCTGGTCCTTACTGTAATGAGCTCTGGTTGATCCCAGGCAAGGCAGAGATCAAAGTCTGGTAGAGCAGTCTGTAGGCTCCCTCCTTTTGTGCTCTCGTGTGGCTGTCTTCTCTCATTCCAGGTCTCTGCCGGCTAATGGACCGGGAACCTCCTAATTGGCGGCATCCAGTACCCACCTGGATCCGCTCTCTCTTGCTTAGGGGCCCCCAGCCATCCACCAACCTGATCCTAGGTGAGGGAAGGGTGTATGCACCGGTTTGGACCTTGTTGTTCTGCTGCTCTGCCTCCCTAAGGGAGCTGCACACTGTGCGTCCACTCTGGTCCCTCAAGCCGTTCTGAGGTAAAGTGAAACTCAACAGTCTGTTGTGTAATTCACTACTGTTCATGCTCCCACCTGAGGGATGTTCCAGCCCGCTGCTATGGTCACCGGAAATTCCCCTTATCTCTGTGTGAGGCACCTGCTGTCTGTGTTTGCAAGGCTGTGTGATGCAAAACCAAACTATTACTTACAGCAAGATGGTCTGCAGTGTGTACATCGCCCTGGCCAAAAACTAGTACTCTAGCAGGATACAGCTAAACCCCCACTAAAGTGGAAGCGTCACAGGTGCAGGAGGAGCAAATCACATACACACCTCCATGGAATGGAGGAGGGCGATTGCTAGATGATAAAACTGCACACTAGTGGCTTGCATAGAGCGCTGTTCACATATGCAGATAACACAGTCACAAACCCGCAGCCTATTAGGTGACGCCCATACTAGTAGATCAGGCGGGCTGCAAAGCCGTACCCCACTGTGTATCATGCACGGACAGACACTCTACAGTGCAAGGCCCAACAGAAAGGGGCCTGGCTGTATCCTGTCCAAAAAAAATAAATATGAGGTTTTTGTTGGTATTTATGGCCATAAAAACGTAAGCCTACAACCCACGTCACGGAACCACATGCTTGTAGGTCCCTACACTAAATATAAACATAGCAACAAAAAGAGGAAAATATCCTCCAAAAATTAAGTATTACTTACAGCAAGATGGGCTGCAGTGTGTACATCGCCCTGGCCAAAAACTAGTACTCTAGCAGGATACAGCTAAACCCCCACTAAAGTGGAAGTGTCACAGGTGCAGGAGGAGCAAATCACACACACACCTCCATGGAATGGAGGAGGGCGATTGCTAGATGATAAAGCTGCACACTAGTGGCTTGCATAGAGCGCTGTTCACATATGCAGATAACACAGTCACAAACCCGCAGCCTATTTGGTGATGCCCATACTATTAGATCAGGCGGGCTGCCAAGCCGTACCCCACTGTGTATCATGCACAGACAGACACTCTACAATGCAAGGCCCAACAGAAAGGGGCCTGGCTGTATCCTGTCCAAAAAGAGGAAAATATCCTCCAAAAATTAAGTATTACTTACAGTTATCCTGCTAGAGTACTAGTTTTTGGCCAGGCCGATGTACACACTGCAGCCCATCTTGCTGTAAGTAATACTTAATTTTTGGAGGATATTTTCCTCTTTTTGTTGCTATGTTTATAAAAACAAAACCTACCATACTTTAACCTCTTCCTGCCCAGGATGGAAGGACATTATAAAATACATAAAATACAATACCCTGTAGTGACTAGTCTCAGGGACACTACACATTGCTCTTCTGAAGCCTAGTGTACACTTCCTGGCTTCAGAAGCACACTGCACATGTCTGGAACCAGGGGAGCTAAAAAGCAAACTTCTCTGCTTCCAGACATAAGCCATGCACCTCTGAAACTGGGAAGCATATAGCTGATATCAGAGGTGCAATGACCTGTGAGAAAGACAGTTGCACACTTGCGCAAGATTTGCAGAAAGCTGCCAATGGTGTAGGCTCTTACAAATCAATTTATCATGCTCGCAGGGCGTGACAACATGCCAAGTGGGACGACTAGTCTGGGGAAACAAACACCCCATCGGCTACTCAAACGGTTAATTAGCAATTTAAAAATACATTTTTTTAAAAGATCTGTTTATTGGTCAAACTGTAAAGAGTTTGTAAGGCAGAGTATTTATTAAAGAATAGACAAATGCTCGTGGTTTGGGGGACTTTAGGGACCTATCAGGTTCCCTTTAAAGCACATTACCACATTACATGAAAGACAAGGACACATTATCACAACACAGATGTTTTTCACTGACATGTTAAACATGGATATGTCCCATGGAGTGCTTCACGGCACACGTTGGTTATCCATGTGCAATCTGTGCTCCGTGGTCCGTGATTGCACATCGACATAAACTCACCTGTCCTGTTCCAGCTGTCCGTGGTGCTGAAGAGTTCTGCAGTGCAGCATCTGATCGCCTCTCTCTGACCTCTGCATCTACTTCCGGGTTGGAATATGTACAACAGTAAAGAGCCGGCCAGGAAGCTGCAGAGAGCAGAGGCCGAACACAGCGTCGCTGGAAAAAGTGAGTTAAAAGTGTTTTATTTTTCAATGTACATTTTTTTCTGGTGCGTGTTTCACGGACCACACTATAGTGTTGTTCATGGGACATCAGTGATGCAAAAAAAACCCGGAAATGTCTCCGTGTGGCAATCACGTGTATGCCGCACGGAGACACGGTCAGTGAAAATTCACTAATGTGTGAGCAGACCCATTGATTATAATGGGTCTGCGTATGTCCGTGATTCTGGTAGGAATTGTTTTGTAAACAGGAATGGTCAAATATACCTTCATCCAGGATCCAGGAACTCATTAAAAGCTACAGGAAGCGACTAGAGGCTATTATTTTTGCAAAAGGAGGATCTAAAAAATATTACTGTCACTTTTATGTTGAGGTGCCCATACTTTTGCATCGGTCAAATTTTGTTTAAATGCGGATTGCACATTTTCTGTTAGTACAATAAACCTCATTTCAATTCAGAAATATTACTCAGTCCATCAGTTATTAGATATGTGAAACTGAAATAGCTGTTGCAAAAACCCAAATTGTTGTAAAAAAAAAAAAAAGGTTAACATTAATAGGGGTGCCTAAACTTTTTCATATGACTGTATATTAAGAAAACAGTGTCCTGTAAGTATCCCTTGCTCAATTGATAAAAGGCTATGTGCCCAGAGTGCTTTCTTATCAGCACAAAAAAGCATGTCTTTGCAGAAGAAAAGCTGCTGAAAAATGTGCTTTATTTATGCTTTTTTCATGCTTTTGTGCTTTTTTCATTTTTTTTGTGCTTTTTTTGTCATGGCAATCATGGGGGTTCAAGGGTTTAGGTGCTTTACCGCGATTGCCGCCGGGTGTTACAGCTGGTGTTACAGCCGTGACTCAGCTCTCACTGCCCGGAGTAGTGCTCGCGCTGCTCTCGGCAATTTAAACCCCTGAATGCTGCAATCGGGTCCCTGGAAAGTGATCACGGGTACAGTGTCCATTTTAGGACATGATCATTTGTGATGCCCTGGCAAAACCAGGTAGTCACACACACAGGCCCATGCATAACACCTTCCCTCACAGGGTTACATACAGTCGACCTGAAACCCTAGTCACTCCCCCAGGGAAAGACAGGCACACCAGTGGGCGGGACCAGGCGGATAGAGAATGTCCACCTGGGGGTCTGGAGAGCCCGGGGCGGAAAAACAGTCTAGTCGAGTCGAGTCAGGTTTAGAGTGAAGTTGGAGTTGAGTGGAGTAGTAGGAGGTGGAAGTTGACAGGCGCCAGGGTTGGAGCCCTGGTGCATTGGCTAGGTGGCAGACGGTGGTCCGTGTCTAGCAGGAGACGGGAAGACGGCAACCGGAGATTCGAGGTGGACCGGGGCAGAGTTGGAGCCCACCGGTACCGACACCGGAGAACCGTCCTGGAAACCGTGCACAGAGGAGGTACTTGGACCCTGAAACCAGGAGCGGAAGCCAGGCCTAGCAAATTAACCAATTGAGGGCAGGATTATAGGTCCTGTCCCAACCAAAGTCCCAAAAGCAGACAACCACCCACAGAGAGGGATAGGGCATCCGCCAGGGCCTGGTAGATCCCACGGTTCAGCGTCAACGGGCACAACAATAGTACCGGGCGCGGTCTCCCGCGTTCCACACCAGGAAGTCCACCACATCACAACACAGTGCAGAGGAAAGTGACACAGACCACCAGCCCTGGTGGGGGACCAGAGTACACCCGGCCACTGCGGCCGGCCACCAGCACCTTGGTTAATCACTGGACTTGTCTGATTTCTTTAACCGTGAGTAAGCTGAAACTCCCTGGTCTGACCAGGTGCGTCGGCGCCTGCCATCACCGTCCCCTGCACCAAGTCACCAGGTCCTGGGGCAACCATCCCTACCCACGGAGGGGTTAACAACCAGCTGCCATCCCATCGCCCCCGGGTGTCCCACAACAGCAGCGGTGGTGCCACACTTCACCACACACCGTGGGTGGCGTCACAGACTGACTACGGCAAATCCCGTACAAATACGTCCCCTTTTCATTCGGAGTGTCCGCGTGACCCCCGGGTCCGGAGAATCGCTGGAGCCACATTGTGGGTCCGGATCCGAGCAGCCCGGCTGCTACTAACGTGGGGGCGGCACCCATTTATCAGTCTTAAACATCAGATATACCCTGTTTGACAACTGACTCTGACAGCTGACTGACAACTGATCACTAAGTGATAAATGATCGCTGTCTCTGACAACTGATCGCTGACTCTGACAACTGATCACTGATAAATGATCACTGTCTCTGACAACTGATCACTGACTTGCCACCGGGTCTCCAGCTGATGTTACAGCCGGGACTCAGCTCTCACTGCTCTCAGCAATTTAACACCCTGAATGCTACGATCAGTGTGATTGCAGTATTCAGAGGGCAGGGACAGAGATCTCTTAACTCTCCCTGGCGATCGGGTATCTGGAAAGTGATCATGGGGGCCCGATCGCTGCCATTTTAACCCTGGGTCATCACCATGACGACCCAGGCTTACTGAACTACATATTGCCTTACGACGGGACTTCCATCCAGCAAAGTACAATGGCTAAACATCTCTCATTCCTATTATTCATAGCAGTTATGCACATACCATTTTCATGTTTTTCACTTTTTTCAGATAGTCCATTGTATTTTTCAGTCTAATATTCCCATAGCAGTTCTGCTCTTTTCATTATTCCCCTATACATTGTGACTGGTGTGCAACTCTTTATCCTATTGTTTAGTTGTATATTTTTGAGTCTTGCACCTTGATCACACCATGGTGTTCCAGATGTACATTCTTTAATTTGCATAATAACCATAGGACTCCTCAGCCTGAGAATACCAGCCCCCAGCTGTCGGGCTTTATCATGGCTGGGTATCAAAATTAGGGAACTGCAGCCTGTTTTTTTTTTAATTATTTATCTAAAAAGAAAAAAAAAAGCCTCTTATTTTGATACACAGACAAGATAAGTGCCCGGGTTGGGGCTGCAGCCTGTAGCTGGCTTTATCTGTGCTGATATCAATACCCCCTGTATTGACCCTACGACAATTGTTTTATTTATTTATTTTATACCACGATATAGATCCTGAGACAGCGCCTATGATCTGACTGCAGCCAATCAGATCCGCCAGTGGGCGGGAAATGCAGTGAATGTTCATTAGAGATAATCCTTTTGCTTCCTTTTTTCATAATGGCCAATCACAGCTATGCCAATACTTGACATGGCTGTGATGGGCAGGGAGAGGATGTTTTTTGTCATCCGATCATTTACAAATCCTTGGCAAGATATTTTGCGATATATGATCAGATGTCTGATCCCAATCTGGCCAAAGTGCATATGATTTTTTCTGATTTTTGCCTATCAGGATCGCTCACCTTTATTGCAGGGAACCCCAATGACATCAAAAAGCACATAAAAAAAGAACAAAAAAACAACGTGGGCATTGCACATGCATTTGTTCCTACATTTTTCAATGACTCCATTAAAGTCAGTTGGGGAAAAAAACAGGAAAAAACGCTAAAACAATTGACATTTTGCTTTTTTTTTACGGCAACAAAAAAAAGCAACCGAAAAAGAAGCAAAGTGGGCACAGCAGGTCACAATTTTCACAGACTTTGCTGCAATGATTTTTCATTGCTTTTATTGATTAAAAAAAGCAAGGAAAAACACTAGAAAAAAATGCTAAAAAAAACGCTCCGTTGGCACAAGGCCTAAAAGTTTCCCAAATGCTATGATCATACAATGTAATCCACTATTTAAATGACAGCCTGAATACTGTGAGTTTCCCTTGATGGCATGGCATGTATGGTGAGAGAAAGAGTCCTACAGCATACATCTAGATTGTCACCCATTCTGGTGTCAGGTTCAACAACATAAAACTGAAAGGGTCTTTTTGTGTTTTTGTTTATACCTGTAGGAGTGTCGCCCCTACGAATGGATAAGTACACTATGACTTTAAGAGACAGCGTTCCCCTATATTCTATGTTTTGTGGACTAGCCGGCAGAGTCGGCGTTCCCCCCTGAACTTTGCAGTTGGATTAACTCTGCCCAAAAAGTGCTGGAAGAAGAGAAAGAGCGAGAGAAGAGTTTAGGGAGGGAACAGGAGAAGCCAGGTCACCTAAGTAGACAAAGGAGACGCTACCAGAAAGAGACTGTCCAAGGGCGGCAGTTGGGAGAGAAGCATGGTCCCGGGCTGCGAGAGAGACTGCGAGCTGGATTGTGGCAGAGCCCTAGTCAATTGAGTCAGTACTGGATTGGGAAGCTCCTGAGGTTGGTGTTCCCACAGATGAGAAGAGATGACATCTGGAAGAATAAAGAAAACCCTGGTCTGCAGAAGAGAAGTTCCCCCTGCCCCGGAAGGAGAGTGTGCACCAATGAACCACCCTAGCATCACAGTATTGAGCTCCCGGGGAGTGGATATGCCCCAAGGGTACCGTGGGTTTTTCATAGGTGTGCACATCTGTTAGGGGCTAGTGAAGGCCTCAGTAGTCAGAGTGTGGTAGCCATGCTGCCCAATTAGTGGAGGCCAGTTAAGTTGTTATGGGGGTGTAACCGTAAGCTAAATCGGATGGTAAAATTTCTTGTATTTATACCTGTAATATCTGGGGCAAGGCAGTGTTTGTGGAGCTCAGCTAGACACTGTAGTGTTTGTCAACCATACTGTTGCCATACCATTCTTCATCGTTTTATATTATATATATATATACATATATATATATATATATATATATATATATAAAAAATTCTCTGTTAATACAGCTGTTCCCTAATTTCTGCACCCTCGCATCCTGTACAGTTTTTGAACTCTGCCTGCTGGTGGTTCCTTCATGTCCGCTACGTACTCCTGGCACTTTTGATGATCTTTCGGCAAATTATCCATCCCCTTTCTTGCTAATCATGCAGTTCCTTTGAAGAAAGTCCTTCAGTCATCCAAAGGTGAGGGGATTAAACCCCCCAATGCTGGGTCCACTCTCTTGGCAGCCTATGCTCTGATTCTTGACAATATCTGTTAGCTTATTGCTTATAAATGTGTGGTTTTCATATAGATAGCAATAAGAGACTCTTAAGCCCGCTTTACACACTACAATATATCTTACGATGTGTCGGGGGGGGGTCACGTCGTAAGTGACGCACATCCGGCATCCGGCATCGTAAGGTACATTGTACTGTGTAACAGCTACGTGTGATTGCGATTGAACGGTAAAACGTTCATCGCACGCACGTCATTCATTCCTCATGAATTGAACGTCCGGTTGTTCATCGTACCCGGGGTAGCACACATCGCAGTGTGTGACACCCCGGGAACGATGAACAGATCTTACCTGCGTCCTGCGGCTCCCGGCCAGCAATGCGGAAGGAAGGAGGTGGGTGGGATGTTTACGTCCCGCTCATCTCCGCCCCTTCGCTTCTATTGGCCGGCTGCCGTGTGACGTCGATGTGACGCCGAATGTCCCTCCCACTCCAGGAAGTGGACGTTCACCGCCCACATCGAGGTCGTATGGACGGGTAAGTACGTGTGACGAGGGTTAATATTTTGTGCGGCACATTCAACAAAATTGAACGTGCCGCACATACGATGGGGGCGGTTACGATCGCAATGCAGAATCGTATGCAGAATCGCAACATGTAAAGCAGGCTTTATACAATTTATTTTACGCAATTCAATGTACCCCATACCCATTATTATTATTTGTACAAAAATTTGCCTATAAAGCATAAACTGGCAGTTACCTAAAGCCTCACAGGCACTCTGTAAATTGGCCGTCGTTTTACCTCTTCTTTACCAACAGAAATTGCCAGGTCTCTGACAGCCGTTTCATTAATTTTAACCACTGTGTAGATTTCTAAGTGATAATTACTGAATGCAAGAAATGGCCAGAGGATGGAGAGCCACTTCAGTGATTAAACTGTTGTGCGCTGCTTCAAGTCTTCCCGTCTCTTTCCTATAAAAGCTACAGACACATATGCACAAAGAGGCCATTAAGAAGTATTGAGTGTAATGCAATTATTACACAAGCATAATTGAATGGGGGAAGCATTGATCTGTAGTAAGAAGGAAATTGCTCTTTTCATTTTGCAGCTATGAATATGGGAGTATTAATCTGCACGAACACAGTTTATTTCATATATGCCTGTGTGAAGCTAAATGCCCGTATCTGTGCTAACATTATGTTAATTTGGCCGAGCGTCACATCTCCTAGGTCTGCCAGTGGAGATAATTCTCTCACAAGATCAATAGTAATTGTGCTGCTCTGCGACTGGAAGTAGCTGCTGCCTGATCCTCATTTAATCACTTTCTTGCTTCCCTTTCTTTAAGATTACATTGCAGCATTGGTATTGCAGGCCAAAAAAATCTTGCAAACTGGCCAGGGCATGCTGGTAGTTGTACTGGAAACGGTGTTATTGTGTTTGGAATTTCAGCACTATTGGAAGCATTAGGAATTTTCCAACGTTTTCCTATTGACCCACCACTGACAGATGTTCCAGGACTACCTTTATATTAAACTCCATTAAAAGAGCAAATCATTTTAGTATAGACCAGTGGTTCCTAAGCTCCAGTCCTCACGGCCCCCAACATGTTATGTTTTCAGAATCTCCTTAGTATTGCATATGTGATGCCTTGATAATGATTCCATCATCTGTTCAATGCTAGGGAAATCCTGAAAACATGAATTTTTGGGGGATGTGAGGACTGGAATTTGGGAAACACTAGTATAGACCAAGCGTCGGTCTGGCCCACCAGGACACTCGATGATGCTTCAGTGGACCTCGGTCCTTGGATGGCCCCCAAGCTGGAGAAAAAGGGGGCTCGCTGGTAACTATTGTTCTGTCTTTAATACTAGCCTCAGCCCCCTGATGCTGCCAGTGTGGTGAAACATGTTGGGGAGGCTACTGATTGTCTTTTAAATAGCGAATGCTGTGGTCATCTACTATTAGGACAACATATGAGCTAGCAATAAAGATAAGACTAGTGAGTCTAAATAGGGAATACCTTATGGCTACAATGAGTGCTCATGTGATTTAAGGTAGATCACAGTGCTCAGCAGTTTTAATATTGTCTGTCCCTTTATCTTAATAAGTTAATTAAAAGTTATGTATTATTTGGTTAGTCTTTAGTTTAGGGAATTAATTGCCTTTTGGAAAACTGTAAATTCATACTTTTTATAGGGGGCCATCTAGTGGTTAATACTGTCTACAGGGCATTACACTTCATTGAGCAAGGCCATGTCCACTAATCGGGTTCTGATTGGGAATATGAATAGCTCATTCTTGACTGCTGTTTCTGGCCCTGACACCGACAAATCCTCCCTGCGCACAGTGCGTACACTGGGATTATCCCAAGTCTGCAGTCACATAGATGTGCCACATAGATCTGTGGCACACAGCTATGACTGCAGAGTTTTCATTATAGACTGGACAATCCTTTTAATATTATTATAGCATAGGGAACATAATTAAATAAAGGGGCCAAAGATGAGGGACATTATTTTATTGTTGCATTTGTGGGACATAATTTCTGTACGAACCAATTAAGAGACCTTATTACTGCTTACAGTGGCATATACAGTTAGGTCCAGAAATATTTGGACAGTGACACAAGTTTTGTTATTTTAGCTGTTTACAAAAACATGTTCAGAAATACAATTATCTATATAATATGGGCTGAAAGTGCACACTCCCAGCTGCAATATGAGAGTTTTCACATCCAAATCGGAGAAAGGGTTTAGGAATCATAGCTCTGTAATGCATAGCCTCCTCTTTTTCAAGGGACCAAAAGTAATTGGACAAGGGACTCTAAGGGCTGCAATTAATTCTGAAGGCGTCTCCCTCGTTAACCTGTAATCAATGAAGTAGTTAAAAGGTCTGGGGTTGATTACAGGTGTGTGGTTTTGCATTTGGAAGCTGTTGCTGTGACCAGACAACATGCGGTCTAAGGAACTCTCAATGGAGGTGAAGCAGAACATCCTGAGGCTGAAAAAAAAAGAAAAAATCCATCAGAGAGATAGCAGACATGCTTGGAGTAGCAAAATCAACAGTCGGGTACATTCTGCGAAAAAAGGAATTGACTGGTGAGCTTGGGAACTCAAAAAGGCCTGGGCGTCCACGGATGACAACAGTGGTGGATGATCGCCGCATACTTTCTTTGGTGAAGAAGAACCCGTTCACAACATCAACTGAAGTCCAGAACACTCTCTGTGAAGTAGGTGTATCTGTCTCTAAGTCAACAGTAAAGAGAAGACTCCATGAAAGTAAATACAAAGGGTTCACATCTAGATGCAAACCATTCATCAATTCCAAAAATAGACAGGCCAGAGTTAAATTTGCTGAAAAACACCTCATGAAGCCAGCTCAGTTCTGGAAAAGTATTCTATGGACAGATGAGACAAAGATCAACCTGTACCAGAATGATGGGAAGAAAAAAGTTTGGAAAAGAAAGGGAACAGCACATGATCCAAGGCACACCACATCCTCTGTAAAACATGGTGGAGGCAACGTGATGGCATGGGCATGCATGGCTTTCAATGGCACTGGGTCACTTGTGTTTATTGATGACATTACAGCAGACAAGGGTAGCCGGATGAATTCTGAAGTGTACCGGGATATACTTTCAGCCCAGATTCAGCCAAATGCCGCAAAGTTGATCGGACGGCGCTTCATAGTACAGATGGACAATGACCCCAAGCATACAGACAAAGCTACCCAGGAGTTCATGAGTGCAAAAAAGTGGAACATTCTGCAATGGCCAAGTCAATCACCAGATCTTAACCCAATTGAGCATGCATTTCACTTGCTCAAATCCAGACTTAAGACGGAAAGACCCACAAACAAGCAAGACCTGAAGGCTGCGGCTGTAAAGGCCTGGCAAAGCATTAAGAAGGAGGAAACCCAGCGTTTGGTGATGTCCATGGGTTCCAGACTTAAGGCAGTGATTGCCTCCAAAGGATTCGCAACAAAATATTGAAAATAAAAATATTTTGTTTGGGTTTGGTTTTTTTGTCCAATTACTTTTGACCTCCTAAAATGTGGAGTGTTTGTAAAGAAATGTGTACAATTCCTACAATTTCTATCAGATATTTTTGTTCAAACCTTCAAATTAAACGTTACAATCTGCACTTGAATTCTGTTGTAGAGGTTTCATTTCAAATCCAATGTGGTGGCATGCAGAGCCCAACTCGCGAAAATTGTGTCACTGTCCAAATATTTCTGGACCTAACTGTATTTTCTCATGCGAGAGAATCAAATGCTATATGCGAGCGTGAATCAAGTGTCATTCTACTGTGCTCCGATCATCTTCCATGTGAGAATTGGAGCACAGGTGAGGAGAAGATGGAGAAATTGATTTCTTCATCCTCTCCATTGTGTGTCTCGGCGTATATCAAACTGCACTCTGATGACATCATAGTGCAGTCCGGTTTTTTTGCACACACCCATAGACTTGAATGGGTGTGAGCTGTCCAATATATGCTGCCAATTGCGACATATAGCAATTTCACAGGTATGCAAAATTTGGGTTTATGAAAACTGTTTCAAATCCAATGACTGAACGCTATGTTTTCTTTTGCCCTGATTTAAATTAAAAAAAAAAAAAACACTTCTACTTTTAACCATCATGTATAGATTTTGTACAAAACAGGAGTGAAATTACACTTAAGCGAGATGAACCAAAAAAATCTTTATTGGAGCCAAAAATATACACAATATTTTATATATATATATATATATATATATATATATATATATATATATATAAAAAAATATATTGAACATTCATTCTGCAACTTATTGGAAATTAATTCTTGTGCCTTTTCCTTTTGTCTTCACAGTTTCTCTTGATAGAAGGCCTGACGATCTTCTCTATGAAGCTCCAGCAATTGTCCCCCATCATGTTCACGATCCATCTACTTGTGCCTTGGTATCATCTTTCTATCTCCTTGATATCCTGATTAAATCTTTCTCTTTGCTCTTCGCTAACAGCACCAAGGTTTTCAGGAAAGTAATCCAAATGGGAATGAAAAAAATGGTACATCAAATTCATCAGACAACCCAAGGCTTTGAGAAGTTTCAGCATGTTCTCCATGATGGATTTGGATCCCGAGCTATTTTATAAATAGCTTTAATTTTTCTTTCAAACATCGTCCTTCATGCATTTCTGAATATCCAGACCCACAAAGATGCCTTCCTTCAGATGTACTTCAAACAGTTCCTTAAACTTGGTACATAAAAGTCTCTCCTTCTTTCCTTAGAGCTTTCACAAACTGCTTCATCAGTCCAAGCTTAATGTGGAGTGGTGGCAGGTGAACTTTAGTAGGATCAGCTAAACTTTCCACAACTATGTTCTTGAGTCCAAGTTGCAAAGATGTTCTCATTGGCCAACTTTTTTGGCTCCCATGATGAGTCCTATCCCGGCTGTCCCAATCACACAAAAAGCATGGGTACTTGTGTATCCTCCTTGACGCCAAAGGAGCAGAGAGAGAACTGTCAAATTATCACATATCGTCCATCTTTGCTCCTCGTAGTAAAGTTTCTTGAGAATAAAATCTAAATTCTCATAGCTTTCCTTCAAATGCACAGAATGCGCTACAGGTAATGAAGCATACTTGCTGCCATTGTGCAGTGGCACAACTTTCAGACTTTTTTTTTAGATGAACGAATAAAGAAAAAATATAGCTACTGGATCAAGGTAAACAAAAATTAGGCAGATGAATAATCAAATTGACGCCTAAAATTTAGCTTTTAATAGATATACCTTAAAAAGGTCATATTTGTGACCCATCTTTTTGACCAATGGAAAAATCCACTGTTCTTATTAATTAAAATCATGCATTATACATCATACCAGGTACAAAGCCACTGTCGCCAACAATTTTTTAAAAAGGCCAGACCAAAGTACCCTTACAGAAAACAATCATATGTTAATGGGGATTATCATTGTCCCAACAGCAGACCGTCTCACCCAATTTCAGTAGAGTCCCCACTTCAAACGATAGCTGTTCGCAGAGTTTCTGGGTTTTTTTTGTAAGGTAGATGACTGACCTTAACACACGGCTTAGAATCCCCAAGTACTCAGCTAGTATCTCCTCAGTATACCCCTTCTCCTGACACGTTTCTCCTCAGCTATGGATGACTGTGTGTTATTTTCTGCAGAGTCCTGGCTGGAAGACATGATAGTGGTCTGCACTGGATGAGGAAAAAAAGCAACTATGAATAACTTCACCTAGATATGTCACTGGTAAGTCAGTGTATTACATTTGCACAATCTGCCCTCCCGTGCAGTATCCATCTCCTTCTTGGTTTTGGGTCCCTAACTATATAGTGTTGCCTACATCAGCTAATCAAACCCTAGATACACCCTGCACCACACCCACCAAACACACCAGTGGACGGCTTGAGTGGAATAGAGTCGCCCACCTGGGGAGTTGAGGAGGGGAGGTGAGGAGTGTCAAGTAGAGAGTAGTCGAGGAGTGAGAGTGAGAAGAGGTTGGGAGCGGGGCTCCTATGAAACAATCTAGGTGGCAGACGGTGGTCTGGGCCTAGAGGAGTTGGACCTCCGGTCGCAGGGGATTGTGGCAAGAGGCACGAATCTGTCGAGGAGGACAGCTGGCGGCCTTGCACCATCACCGGGCTGGGACCAAGGCACGACGGGGTACGTGGACCCTAGGTCGGGGAGTAGCTTCAGGCAACCCGATAATTTACCCATGCAGAACGGAGCCTTCAAGATTGATTCCCAACCGCTCCAAAATCGGGGCACTAGTGCAACGAGGGGGATAGGATTTTCCAATCCATAACTGTCCAGAAAATCCCAAGCGTGAGCCCTGAGAGCAAGCTCCCACACTTAAGGGTACTTTACACGCTGCGACATCAGTACCAATATATCGTCGGGGTCACGTCGTTAGTGACGCACATCCAGCGCCGGTTGCGACATCGCAGCGTGTGACACAAATGAGCGACGATCAACGAGCACCAATACGGGAAAAATCGTTGCTTGTTGACACGTCGTTCATTTTCTTAATATCGTTGCTGCTGCAGGTACGATGTTGTTTGTCATTCCTGCGGCAGCACACATCGCTATGTGTGCACCGCAGGAACGACGAACATCTCCTTACCTGCATCCATCGGCAATGCAGAAGGAAGAAGGTGGGCAGGATGTTACGTCACGCTCATCTCTGCCCCTCCGCTTGTATTGGACTGCAGCTTAGTGATGTCGTGGTGACGTCGCTGTGACGCCAAACGCACCTCCCCCTTGAAGGAGGGATTGTTCGGCGGTCACAGCGACCTCGCTACACAGGTATGTGCGTGTGACGCTGCCGTAACGATAATGTTCGCTATGGCAGCGATCACCAAATGTCGCACATACGACGGGGGGGGTGCTATTGCGACAGCGATGTCACAGCGTGTAAAGCACCCTTTAGCCTCAGTGGGGAGCGGGACCCGGCCAGTTTCACACTACCGGGACCACCAAAGAAGTATACTTCGTACCAGGAGGCAGGTCATGGATCACCAGGCAGCACCATTGGGGATGGGACCCGAACTAAGCTCCCCTCAGTGGCAGCGGTGTCCAGAGACTTGTTTTACCAGTTGTCAGTATTTGCTTAATGGACTGAGTGTGTACCAAAGTGACCCCATGCATCCCACAGCATCCCCTCACTGAGTCCCGGGGTATTCCCCCTACCCGCGGAGGGTTCTAACACCTGGCTGCCCCATTCTATCATCCCCGGGTACTCCCAACTGCAGCGGTGGTACTTCTAATTACCACATACCATGTGTGGTGTCACGAACTCTATAAAATCCCTTGTAAATACCCCCTTCATTTGAGTGGCCGCACGACCCCCGGGTCCGGAGACCCTTTAGCCACTGAGAACCCAGATCTGAGCAGCTCGGCTGCTGGCACGGGCGCGGCACATATACGTCATTGGTCGTGTTTGGCCCTTTAATGTGGGGCCGCATGGCGAGCCGCATTATTCCCTGCACATGTCGGCTGATCTGATCAGTCGACATGTGCAGCTAACAGGCACAAGTAGATTGCAAATGTAGCTGCTCTTGGTAGATCACATTGTCAAGCTCTGACAGCACAAGCTAATGCGCTTTGGCGAGGTTCGCTTAATTCCTCACTACTGTCGTGATCTCGGGGTGCCAATGAGTTGTCATGACAGCTTGGGATCAGCTGATTACCCTTGTCTCTGTCATGACTCACTTCCTGTGAATGCCGGCAGAGCATTAGCACTCACTGTAGATCAGCATTTCTGATGATCAGAGGGATGCTGAAGCATTGCTCTGATCAGCAAAAACAGTCAGATAGCGCAGGCTGCAAGTCCCCTAATGAGACTAAAGGCCCTGTCACACACAGAGATAAATCTGTGGCAGATCTGTGGTTGCAGTGAAATTGTGGACAATTAGTGTCAGGTTTGTGGCTGTGTACAAATGGAACAATATGTCCATGATTTTACTGCAACCACAGATCTGCCAAAGATTTATCTCTGTGTGTGACGGGCAGAGCCCCTGGGCAGAAAATCTGGTGGGGGCCCAATAACGTTAACAATTTTAGCCATAACAGTAGAACACGAACTGTAGCATTTAGATATAAATACTGCACCTCAGTCTCACATTCCCCCTTCTCAGCATACTGTGCCCTCCATACTGTGCCCTCACACTGGCCACCATGCTGCCCCTTATCTATACTGCCTACCTCCTCCACTATCCAGTCACTATACTGTACCTCCGTCTCACATTCCCCTCATCAGCATACTGTGCCCTCACACTGGCCACCATGCTGCCCCTTCTCTATACTGCCTACCTCCTTCACTATCCAGTCACTATATTGTACCTCCGTCTCACATTCCCCTCCTCAGCATACTGTGCCCTCCATAATGTGCCCTCACACTGGCCACCATACTGCTCCTTCTCTACACTGTACCTCAGTCTCACATTCCCCCTCCTCAGCATACTGTGTCCTCACACTGGCCACCATGCTGCCCCTTCTCTATACTGCCTACCTGCTTCATTATCCAGTCACTATACTGTACCTCCGTCTCACTTTCCCACTTCTCAGCATACTGTGCCCTCCATACTGTGCCCTCACACTAGCCACCATGCTGCCCCTTCTCTATACTGCCTGTCTCCTTCATTATCCAGTCACTATACTGCACCTCAGTCTTACATTCCTCTCCTCAGCATACTGTGTCCTCCATACTGTGCCCTCACACTGGCCACCATACTGCTCCTTTTCTATACTGCCTACCTCCTTCACTATCCAGACACTATACTGTGCCTCCATCTCACATTCCCTCTCCTCAGCATACTGTGCCCTCCATACTGTGCCCTGACACTAGCCACCATGCTTCCCCTTCTCTATACTGCCTACCTCTTTCACTATCCAGTCACTACACTTTACCTCCGTCTCACATTCCCCCAGCTCAGCATACTGTGCCCTCACACTGGCCACCATGCTGCCCCTTCTCTACACTGCTTATCCCCCCACCACTACCCAGTCTCTATACTATGCCCCTCACACTTTTCTTTCCCAATACTGTCCACTTACAATTTTCTCCCACCATACTGCTGCCTCACACTTTCCAATGGTGCCCCCCTGATTGCTGTGCAGGGGCAAATATGTTGCATGCCCCCCAAAGGTACACAGTGTACAGGAGAATACATGACTGGTACACGCAGGTCCAGATCCAGGTTTTTGTAGGCCCTGGGCAAAAGAGTCTCAGTGGGCCCCATCCACACATAGACATGCACAGATACACATACAGGCATACGTACACATACATATTTAAAGATAAATTCACAAAAACATAATATAGAAATAGACATAAATCTAGACAGTCATATACACTGACATACACAGATACACATCATCCATGCACACACAGACACATTTTTATATTTTTAAATATATTTTTAATATTGGGAAGCCGGCAACAGTCTCATTCACCTCCCCGTTTGTCTCCATCCAGCTCCTCCTGGGCATGTGTTTGTGCCACGCTGATTGGTGGCAGTCACTAACAGACATGGCCGCACATAGAGCACACTAACACCGATGTATATACACATCACAAGAGAGGCTGGGGACATACACATTACCGGGGGGCATAAATATTACTGAGGAAAGGGGTATACAGCAATGGGAGGCATACAGCTCTAGAGGGGGCAGTGGCTCTAAGGTGGGGGGACAAACAGCTCTGAGGTGGGGGGTGACATGCAGCTCTGGGGGTATACAGCTCTGGGGTGGAAGGGACATACAACTCTGGGGGTATAGTATTATGCAGTCCCCATATTCCTCCATATAGTGTTATGAAGCTCCCATAGTCCTCCATATAGTATTATTTAGCCCCCATGTAGGATTATGCAGCCCCCATATTGCACTATGCAGCCCCCATATGGCATTATGCAGCCCCTATATGGCATTATGCAGCCCCATATGGCACTATTCAGCCCCCATATGGCACTATTCAGCCTCCATATGGCACAATGCAGCCCCCATATGGCACTATGAAGCCCCCATTTGGCACTATGCAGCCCTCATATGGCACTATGCAGCCCCCATATGGCACTATGCAGCCCCATATTACAATAAGCAGTCCTTATATAGTACAATGCAGACCCATATAGCAGTAGGCACCCTCATGTAGTATACAGCCCCCATATAGCACAATGCAGACCCATATAGCATTAGGCACCCTCATGTAGTACACAGCCCCTATATAGCACAGTGCAGACCCAGATAGCATTAGGCATCCTCACGTAGTACACAGCCCCTATATAGCACAGTGCAGAGCCATATAGCATTAGGCATCCTCACATAGTACACAGCCCCTATATAGCACATGTTAGAGCCAGATATCATTAGGCATCGTCACATTGTACACAGCCCCTATATAGCACAGAGCAGACCAGATAATATTAAGCACCTTAACATAGTACACAGCCCCTATATAGCACAGTGCAGGCCCTGATAGCATTAGGCATCCTCATGTAGTATACAGCCCCTATATAGCACAGTGCAGAGCCAGATAGCATTAGGCACCCTCATGTAGTATACAGCCAGTATATAGCACAGTGCAGACCCAGATAGTGTTAGGCATCCTAACGTAGTACACAGCCCCTATATAGCACAGTGCGGAGCCAGATAGTATTAGGCATCCTCATGTAGTATACAGCCAGTATATAGCACGGTCAAGAGCCAGATAGCATTAAGCACCCTCATGTAGTATACAGCCAGTATCTAGCACAGTGCAGACCCAGATAGCATTAGGCATCCTCATGTAGTATACAACCCCTATATAGCACAGTGCAGAGCCAGATAGCATAAGGAATCCTCACGTAGTATACAGTCCATATATAGCACAATGCAGACCCAGATAGCATTAGGCATCCTCATGTAGTGTACAGTCCGTATATAGCACAGTGCAGACCAGATAGCATTAGGCACCTTCATGTAGTATACAGCCCCTATATAGCACAGTGTAGAGAGCCAGATAGCGTTAGGCATCCTCATGTAGTGTACAGCTGCCATATCATTTAATGCACCCCCATGGTCGTCTGGCCACAGTGATTGTACATACTCACTTTTCCTCGTTCCCCTGCTGCTCCAGTCTCCTCGGCGCATCCATTGCTGTCGTTCGCTCTGAACTCTCAGCAGGCGCGCAGTGATGACGTCACCGTGCTCCGCTGCAGAGCTGTCAGAGTACCAACAGACACAGTGAGGAGAATCATGAGAGAGAGCGTGCCGCTCCATCTCATTATTGCTCTCAATTGTATCAGCAACGGCGATGCCGATACAATTGAAAGTGCAATACTCGGCGGGGGGAGGCCAGTGACAGCGCGGGTACCAGGCCCCCCTGTCTAGCGGTATGCCACTCCTGCCACCGCGAGTGGGCCCCCCGGCAGCTCAGGGCCCCAGCATTTGACCGGGTTTACTGTGATACAGACACCAGATGTTATACAATATACACATTATTTTATGCCATCTGATGTGTGTACACAGTATATCACACTGCTCTGTACACTGGATGTAGTATACCATGTACACAGTATATCACACTACTTTGTACACTGGATGTGGTATACCATATACACAGTATATCATACTGCTCTGTATACTGGATGTGGTATACCATGTACACAGTACATCACACTACTCTGTACACTGGATGTGGTATACCATATACACAGTATATCACACTACTCTGTACACTGGATGTGGTATACCATATGCATAGTATATCACACTGCTCTGTACATTGGATGTGGTATACCATGTACACAGTATATCACACTACTCTGTACACTGGATGTGATATACCATATACACAGATACACAATGTCCTGCACTGATCACACCTGGGCCTACAGGACCTCACATATTCTATATGTAATATGGGCCATATACTGTAGTATAATCTGTGCTGCAGGCTCAGATGTGATCAGTGCAGGATCTGTGTAGTGATGTCTGTGCTCTCTGCTGGAGCTCAGCGCAGTGTGAGTTATTGCAGAGGAGGGATGAGGCTGCAGGCGATGACCCGGCACTGACAGCCCGACCTGATATGCAGCAGTTCACACTCCTGCAATAACTCACACTGATCCCGGCAGAGCTGCCGCTGTGCTGGCACAATAGAATCCCCTCCTGCTCCCTCTTCACTGCAGCCTCCTGCCTGACACCATGATGGATGACGTCATACTCACCGTGATCTACTGAAGCCTCCACTCCGGTCCTCCCACAAGCTCCTCTACGGCACGAAGAAGCAGCAGCAGGCGCGCGGTGACGTCATCCTTGCAGACACAGCCCACACAGCGTGCAGTGGGCGTGTCTTCAGCACAGTGACGGCTGGATTGAAATTCTTTAAAGGTACAGTGTGGTCCTGAATCTTAATAAAATGGCGCCCACACTCATGGTGGTGGGGACCCCCTCAGAAGCTCTTGTGGTGGGGGCCCCGGGGCTGTAGCCCCGCCTGCCCCGCCTATAATCCGGCCCTGGTGACGGGGCCTTTATAAAATCAATAAAAATATAAAAAAAAATGTTTATATAAATATGGAAAAAAATGTACAAGTCAACCGCTGATCCATTCATTCCTCAGGAGCTGTGAGCGCTGCTTTTGACTTTTTCTGGCAGTCCCAGGGAGAATGAATGGTGTTGTATTTTAAAATGGGATTAAAAGTGTTACCCAGGATAATTGTTCCACAGTCTTCCAATTGGTGCGGTTTGCAATGGTCGTATTCTACCGATTATAGTTTTCACCAAAGAACTCCTTTAATGCAAACTACCGTAATTGCATATCCCAATTATGGTGTGCGCACAGTAGATGTGTATTTTACCGTTGATGCTCCACTACAACAAGGATAATGGCTAACAGGTAGCATATAACTGTAGAGTGGGCCCCTAGAGTCAATTCCTCATGTGGGCCCAAGATACCCCAGTCCGACTCTGTATCCATCAACCAAGGGCAAGCTGATTGAGCCTAGAGTCCCTGAATTGGAACTAAAAGAAATTTACTGCTGAAAGTGGGATGCTTTCCCAAATATTCTTACTTAGATTTCCTTGCATTGTACTGAAAGGATCAGATCGAATTCTTGGCAAAAACAACTATAGCTGTGCAGCTGTTTTAGAGACATGTAAATGTAGCGTTACTGTAAGATATTGAAAGGAAAAGTAAAAGTAATGTGCTGTTCTTAAGGCTTCTTCAGTCATCTACATGTTGTGGAAAGAGGAATCTAGGTATCCCCAGATTTGCTCAACTGCTTAGATTTCCTCTCTTCTTACTGAAAGGGTCAGATCCTATTCTTGGCACTAAATCTATTGCACCACTTTGAAGCTGTGTTACAGACTAAATGTAGGCTTATTGTGAGAGAAAATGCAATGCAGTCTGCTCATCATCTACATGAGGTGGAAAAGAGTTTGTAGTTATCCCCAGATTTGCACCCTTTTAGCAATTATAGTACATATGTGACGCCCTGGACTAGCCAGGTAGTCACAGATAGCTCCCCACACAATACCTGTCCCATGATAAGGTGTCACCAGCCAACCAGTAAAACCCTAGTCACCCCTCTCAGGGCTTGATGTTCACACCAGGGGGCAGAGCCAGGCAGTTGGCCATGCCCACCGAGGAGTTCAGAGAGTATGAGGCAGGAAAACGTTAGATGAAGTTTGGAGGAGTTGGTACTAGGAGTGAAGGAGAGCAGAAGCAGGCCTGTGCCCAGGTCTGCAGAACTCTGACAGGTGCCCGGGTTGGAGCCCGGGCACTTTTGGCTAGGAGGCAAACGGTGGCCTCAGCCTGCAGGAGTCGGGAAGACGGCTCGATGGAACCGTGGTGGACCAGGACAGGGTAGTGGCCCACTGGTACTGACCCGGGGAACCGACTCGGAAACCAGAGCACAAAGAGGAGTACTCAGACCCTGAAACGAGGTCCAGAAGCCACTGGACCGAGTTAATTAACTGATTGCGGTCTGGACTATAGGTCCTTTCCCACCCAAAGTCCCGACTGAAAACAACAGCCCAACAAGGGGGATAGAGAGCCACCGCATAGGCAGAGAGATCCCACGGGTCAGTGTCTGCGGGCAAAAGGGCTCTCCCGACATTCACAAAGCCGGGGAGCGGACTCCCGTCGCTGAAGCACAGGCAGTCCACAGATACACGGTGCAGGAAAAAGGCAGAGACCACCATCCGTGTGGGGGACCAGACTGCAGCCGGCTGCGGGCACCGACCACCATCATCTTGGTTTACCAGAGACTCGAGTGTTTCATTCTAATAGTGGGTACACCAGTGCCCTCCGGCCGCCCATCTTTCTGCACCACCAAAGCACCCCCAACGGGTCCCGGGGCCACCATCCCTGCCCACAGAGGGGTTAACAACTTGATGCATACCATCTCCCCCGGGTGCCCCGTAACTGCAGCGGTGTCCACCTTCACCAGATCCCGTGGGTGGTGTCACGAACTTAACCACGGCTCCGGCTGTACACCTACGTCCCCTAAACCGCCAACCCCCTTTCAGATCGAAGTGACCACAGGGCCCCCGGGTCCGGAGACGCTCAAGCCACCCACCAGCGAGCCCGGATCCGAGCGGCTCGGCTGCAGATAAGCACGGGGCGGTACACATATACACTGGAGATCAAAATTAGAGAATAACACACAATTTCCTAAATGTTAAGGTCATTGTGTAGTTCTATGTAATTATATCCTAACATGAGTAGGCTAGCAGTATTTTAAGCTTATTTTATAAACTGAATTTATTCCAAATCACATGATAAAAATATAAATGAGATAAATTAAAAAGAACACTGATCAAAATAAGATCACACTGAGACACCTGCAAGTTATTGGTGTTAATCTGGCACCTGGTGCTAATTTCCTTAATTATCTGACAAACCCTATTTAACTTTCCAGTTTCCACTGACCGTACAAAAATGATGTGCTGTTCCAAAGTGACTGAAACCCTGCCACAGCAGGTTGTCCAGATGAAGGCCAAAGGGGTGACCATATAAGCCATAGCAAGAGAAGTTGGTCGCTCCAGGTCTGTGATTTTGAGAATATTACATCTTTACAACATCACAAACTCTTTCATGTCCCCCAAGACGGCTGGTTGCCCTGAAACAACAAATGCAAGAGAGGACAGGATAATGTGGAGACTCTCCATGGGTAATTGTTTCAACACTGCAGCTGGAATTGCTCACCAGTTCAGCACTGAACAGGGTAAGGATCTGTCTCGTCATACAGTGTCACAATGTTTAATAGGATTTTGACTGAAAGCCCATTCTGCAATGACCAAACCTCTCATTAGCAGAAAGAATCAAAAGGTTAGGCTCAACTGTGGTGAGGAGTATGTTGTGTGGACAAAGGAGAAGTGGTCCGCAGTTTCTTTTAGTGATGAAAGCAAGTTTTATTTATTTGTGTCTGATGGGAAACATTATGTTCGTCAACAAACTGGGAAAAAACTGATCCTAAAATGTGATAAAAAGTCAATGAAAGGTGGTGGAGGTAGTGTCATGGTTTGGGGAATGTTGAATGCAGCCGGAGTAGGACCTCTCATACAGCTAAACGGTAGAGTGAATACAAGTGTGTATCAGAACCTTCTTCAACACGCGGTTCCTTACTTGCGTTCATCACTCGGTCAGCCAGCAATTTTCATGCAGGACAATGCCCCCTGTCACACAGCAAAATGGGTAAAGCAGTTCCTGCAAACAGAAAACATTAAAACAATGAAATGGCCAGCCCAGAGTCATGATCAAAACCCAATAGAAACCCCCTGGAAAATCCTTGGTGACAAGTTATGGCCAAGAAACTCACAACAATCAAAGTACTATGGAAGAGACTGGAATAAGAGTGGACCAAAAGCACACCAGAGCAGTGCGAGAGACTAGTGATGTCCTGTGGCCACACTTGTGCAGAAGTCATTCAAAGCAAAGGCCTGTGCACTTCCTACTGATTGGTGACTGTTGTTACCTTCAGAAAATTTACTTATAGTCTTTCTCTGTGCTACAGTCATTGTTGTTCTCTAATTATGATCATCACGTTTTGGGCAAAATAAAGTTTTTATGTTGATAAACTTTGAATCTTTTATAAAACACAGTTCTAGTGGAATGGTGTACCCCTTACAAAAAAACCCCTACAAATGTTGATCAATGTAGATTACATTATTTCTGAAAAAAGCAAGTGACCATACATTGTACTCTAATTTTGATCTGTGTGTGTATGATTTTTCTATCAAGCTACTTTCTGGTAAAGTTTCAGGAAAGTTCTATGAACTGAAAAATGAAAGAACTAATGATGGATATTTAATTTCAAAATTACAATGGAGATCATCTGTTTTTTTTACTATGATTTCATGTATAGAAAATCTTGATTAAATTACATATAGAGAATGAGATACCAGCGGTGATGTGATGAGGACTACAGAAAAGTTGTATGCCAGAACATAGCTATAGGGAGTGCACATGAATGAATCATATCTTGCTTACCCAAAGAAACACTGGTGTCTCAGCCTCAAAACCCCCCATGCCACATAAGAATCAATCATTGGTGTAAATAGGACATAGAAGTTTAATGTACAGCTACAGATTTAGTTTTTGCGCCTTTGTTTCCAATCGTATGGACTTAAATTTTCCACTAAAAAGACTTTCCAACATATAGAGATTCATTGTAAGGACCTCTGGCTCCTGGTAGAAAACTTAAATGTTTCGAGTGAGGGTGTAAGTTACAAAACTCATTTTTTGTTGGACTTCTCCAATATCTGGTTACCTATACCACAACTGTATCTTTAATCTTGTAATACCATCTACACCCTATGACCTGTACAACAGTGTGGTACAAATGGAGCATGTCATGTTTTCTCCAAGTCTTCATGGGAATGGTTTTCATCCCTATATCTATAAAGGATACAATCTTCAAATTACAGACTGTTATGATTCATTCTCTTTTTTCCAAGAGGAACATATCACCTAAACTTCTGTAGTATACAACTTTTTGCAGAGGTGATCTTTCAGGCTTCTTCATCCATTGCCTATTAGGTTTTTGTCACTGACTGCCATATGTCAAACCCGGTATGAAGCTTTTTCTATGCAGTTGTCACTTACTTTATACAACACAGCAAAATCCTCATGCATTCTGTTTGTACACATGTATTACATGATGAAATATCAATGTTAAAAATAGAGATGAGTGAATTTTTTCAACAAGGTTTGGAAATCTCAAATTCGGCACAAGCATTGCCTATTCGGATTCCAGAACACTTTTCTCAAAGCAGCAAAATTTGGCCTTTGTTCAATAACTCCTTGCGTTTGCACTAATGCGTTTCTTCTATTATGACTTTGGCTAGGATAATGTTGCTCTATAATGAGTGGAGAAGGGTGGGGGGGTTTGATGAGGGGAGGGGGTGTGGGGAGGTCAGAAGAGCAAAGGACTGCTTTTTTTTAACTCAATGTGTGGATGTATTCAGCAGCCAATCAGGGGGCAGAAACCATTCACAATGTTCAGACACAAGGGTGTGTGTCATTGGCTGACTACTAAGTCACATATCCTTTTGCATTTAACAAGCGGACATGCAGCGTCAGCACCTTTTTGAGACTGCTACAGGTTGAGAAGGGTGTTGATCCATGTCAGAATATAATATTAGACATTTTAGTATATAAATACTGATTTGATAATTCTGTGCTCCTGCCACACTATCTCAGGAGAGATAAAAAATATTGTGATACTTGTGTGGACCTCCAACACATATGTACAGTTGAAACTAGAAGTTTACATACACTAAAAAGAAACCATTGCATGTTTTTCTCACGATCTGACATGAAATCAAAATAAATCTTTCCCGTTTTAGGTCAGTTAGATTTACCAACATTATTTATATTTGCCAAATGCCAAAATAGTGTCAGAGATAATGCATTAAGTAATTTCTATCCTTTCTGCAAAGTCAAACGTTTACATATACTAAATGTACTATGCCTTTAAACAATATGGGACAGCCCATATGATGATGTCATGTCTTTGGAAGCTTCTGATAGGTTTATTGGCAACATCTGAGTTAATTAGAGACACAGCTGTGGATGTATTTTAATGCACACTTGAAACACACTGCTTCTTTGTGTGGCATCATGGGAAAATCAAAAGAAATCAGCCAAGATCTTAGGAAGAGAATTGTGGAGTTGCACAAGTCTGGTTCATCCTTGGGTGAAATTTCCAGTTAACTTATTGAACTGTACAAACAATTATATGCAAATACCAGCAAGATGGGAATGTCCAGCCATCATACCGCTCAGAAAGCAGACATGTTCTGTGTACCAGAGATGAATGTACTTTGGTCAGATATGTGCATATCAACCCAAGAAAAAAAGCAAAAGACCTTGTGAAGATGCTGGCGAAAGCTAGTAAGGTTGTGTCATTATCCACAGTGAAATAAGTACTGCATCAACATGGGCTGAAAGACCACTCTGTCAGGAAGAAGCCATTACTCCAAAAGAAACATAAAAAAGCCAGATTACTGTTTGCAAATGCACACAGGAACAAAGACCTTAATTTTTGGAGACATGTCCTGTGGTGTGACAAAACTAAAATTGAACTGTTTGGCCATAATGACGTTACATTTGGAGGAAACAGAGAGAAGCTTTGAAGTCTAAGAACACTATCTCAACTGCGAAATACGAGGGTTGCAGCCTCATGTTGTGGGGTTGTTTTGCTGCAGAAGGGACTGGTGCACCTCACAAAATAGATGGCATCATGAGGAAAGAAGATTATGTGGCAATACTGAAGCAACATGTCAAGACATCAGCCAGGAACTTAAAGCTTGGGCGGAAATGGATCTTCCAAATGGAGAATGACCCGAAGCATACTGAAAAACTGGTTACAAAGTGGCTTAAGAATACCAAAGTCAATGTTTTTTGAGTGGTCATCACAAAGCCCTGATCTCAAATTTATTGAAAATGTATGGGGAAAGCTGAAAAGGCAGATGCAAGCAAGCCGACCTACAACCATGGCTCAGTTACACCTGTTCGGTCAGGAGGAATTGGCCCATATTCCTACCACATATTGTGAGAAGGTTGTGGAAGGATATTCAAAACATTTGACTCAGGTCTTACAGTTTAAGGGCAATGGTACCAAACACTAATGAAATGTATGTAAACTTTTGACTTTGCAGAAAGTAGTAAAATGCCTTAAACATTCTTTCTCTCTCATTATTCTGGCATTTGGCAAACATAAATAATTTTGGTAATCCTATTTGACCTAAAACGGGGAAGGTTTATTCTGATTTCAATCAGATAGTGAGAAAAACATGCATATGTGTCTTTTTATATAGTATATGTAAACTTCTGGTTTCAACTGTACATTGGCAACACTGTCACCCACTGGAGCTCACAATCTAATTTCCTTATCAGTATGACTTTGTAGTGTGGGAGGAAACCAACATAAACACATTGAGAACCTACAAACTGCTTGCAGATATTGTCCGTGGTAGGATTTGAACCCAAAACCCCAGCACTGCAAGACTGCAGTGCTAACCACTGACCCATCGTGCCTCCCAGTACATGAAGTCTACCATCAGTACATTAATACAGCACCACAACCATTGTACATACATGAATACAGCACCAGAACTATCATTATTGCATGAATACTTCACCACATATCATCAGTACAGGAATACTGTACTAAAACCACCGTCAGTACATGAACACAGCACCACAGCCATCATTAGTACATAAATGCATGATAAGAATCATTATCAGAATATCAATACAGAAACAAGCTTCTAATGTGATATGCCAATTCTGGGCACCTGAGGGCTGGTATTTTTAGGCTGGGCTGGGTGGGGCCAATATCCATGGCTCCTCCCATCCTGATAATACCAGCCTCCACCTGTCTGCTTTACCATGGCTGGTTATAAAAAATGAGTGGACCCTACTTTTTTTTTTTAATTATTTAGTTAAAATAATTTAAAAAAGACACCATAGGATCCCCTCTATTTTGATATCCAGCCATAGTAAAGCTCACAGGTGGAGGTTTCAGCCTGTAGCTGTTTTTCTGTTGTTGTACCTGTGTTGGCTATGAAAATATGGTGGGAGCCCGTGTCATTTTTTTAAATTATTTATTTTTTCTTTTTACACTATCATACAGCAAACTGATTGCAACCAATCACAGACATGGACACAGGATGCCAGGCTTATATAGCAGTCTGCAAATAATCACAGACACTGGCACAGAGGGTGAGTGGGGAAAGCAGTGAATATTGATGAATTTTAATTAGCGGGCCCAGAAAAGAGTCTGATTTCAGTGTGTTCCTCCGGGAAACACGGCATGTATAACTATCCTGCTCTTACTACCATTTATCTTTCGTCTGTAGCCCCCTAGCGCTTACTATGACCTTTTTACAGCCCAGAACTTCTAGTAACCATTGACTTGTATGGAGTTGGTTGTTTGGGGCCAAGTTTGGGGTCAAGTTCCATGCTGGTTCAGTGAACTCGAATATCCACTGGTTTGGTGGTCACTATTAATCAATACACTGTTCAATCTTATGAAGTAAAACAAATACACTGTCCGCTCTTATGAACCTTAACCACTACACTGTCCTTCCTTAGCAATTAGAACCACCATATTGTCCTCCTTTTGAACTATAATCATGACAATGGCCACGCTTATGAACTATAACCACCATACTGTTATCATATGAGCTATACTGACCACAGTGTCCAAACATATGAGCTATAACCATTACTATGTTGTTTACAATTATGAACTACAAACACCACACAGTTCCCCTTATGAACTTTCCCAACATACTGTCACCTTTATCAACTATAACTATCTTACTGTTCCCTTTATGAACTGTAAAAATCACATTGTCTGCTTTTATGAATTATAACCTCCCCACTGGCCTCCTTATGAGCTATAACTACCACACTGTCTATCCTCATGGACTGGAACCATTACACCATCTTCCCTTATGATTTATAACCCCCACATGAACTATAACTGCTGCACTGTCCATTTTATTAATTATAACCTCCATATTGTCCACACTTCAAACTTTCCCCCCATTCTCTATTTCCTCATTCTGTCCTAATCTTCAGTATTCCTCTCATACTGCTCCCTCTTTCCAATGCACTTCTAACGCTGCTCCTCCCTAAAATGTGCCCCATCTCGGCACTGTACTCTCACATTGCACCCCACCACAGTGCTCTCCCTCCATACTGTTCCCCTTCAAACTTCATTCCCCCACCACCCATACTGTTCATCCCCCTACCATCCATACTGTTCACCTGACATTGCCCCATCACTTTGTCAGCGCTATGCTGCTCCTCTATACCGTGCCATCTATCACACTTTTATCCCCTCTGCGTAATGCTCCTCCAAACTATACCCTGAAACTAAACCCCACCCTCCAGGCTCCTCTATCTACAATTAAGGTTCCTTGTATCATTGACTACACTGAAGGGGGCAATACCTCCTACAAGTCTTTGCCGTCTTTGTACAGAGGTAATGTCAGCAGCGTAATCAGGTAAAGTCATCACACCAATATACACCATATTTGCCTTTGTAAGCCACCAGGGTCGGAAGACCAGCGCTAGATCCAGAACAAGTAAGTAATAATAGTTTAAAAGGTGTTGACTTGCATGGTGGTCATTGAAATAATGTTTATTCATGTAATACATGGATAGTTCAGTGTGAAATGCTTATATTTAGCATGTCTCTGACCATTGCTCATAAATGATTTCCTTAGACCTTTTTGACTATAGATGACTACTACTCTTTGACTTTAAAGGGAGGGTGTAGCGTTTTTTTATTTTTGTAGTTTATTAATAGTGATTATGAAATCAAGTATTTTTAATACAAAATTAAATTCACTGTTAATTTAGTTTTTATTTAATTCTAGTTTTACTGAAGCCCTGGGGGCTGCCATCATGGATTTGGTGTTTGTAATGGCAGTTACTCACCTCCTTTATGGCAGCTCCCTGGGCACAGAGGACGGTGGTCGGAATCCAACCTCAATTAGTTACATACAGAAGGCGTCTGCTGTGAAATGGATGCGCCCCCTGGCCTGTCCAGATCACAGCAGAGAGAGGAGATCAGAGCCTTCTTTGTGGAGCCCACAGCGTGTGCACTTTCCCTCTATCACCCTGATGGATGAGGTGAGTACTGCCGCCGAGCAATGGTGATTGCACCGTTGCTGATCTTTTTGTGCTGCTCCCCACTCTGCCGTTCACCCCCCCCGCACTCTGCTGCGACCCCCCCATACTCTGCCGCGGACCCCCCTCCCCCACACTCTGCTGCGGACCCCCTCCCCCGCACTATGCCGAGGACCCCCCTCCACCACACTCTGCAGTAGACCCCCCTCCCTCTCACTCTGCCGTGGACCCCCCTCCCCACGTGTGCTCAATTCAGGCCTCTGCTGCTCGTACTGTGATGTCTGACAGGACAGGCTGCCGAGGCGCAGCTCTGAGGTGAGTGCATGCGGCATTGGGATACAGTCAGCGAGCTGAGCGAGGCATTGGGAAACAGTCAGTAGGCAGTGTGGGGCATTGCGAAACAGTCAGTAGGCAGTGTGAGGCATTGAGAAAGTCAGTAGGCAGTTTGGTGCATTGGAAAACAGTAGGCAGTGTGGGAGGCATTGGGAAACAGTCAGTAGGCAGTGTGGGGCATTGGGAAACAGTCAGTAGGCAGTGTGGGGGCATTGGGAAACAGTCAGTAGGCGGTGTGGGAGAATTGGGAAACAGTCAGTAGGCAGTGTGGGGCATTGGGAAATAGTCAGTAGGAAGTGTGGGGACATTGGGAAACAGTCAGTAGGCAGTGTGGGGGCATTGGGAAACAGTCAGTAGGCAGTGTGGGGGCATTGGGATACAGTGCAGCATGGGATACAGTGGAGCACTATGCAGCTGTCCTTGGGGACACTTTAGACATATTAGGATCACTCTGTGGCCACCAACAAAATGGCTCCACACTGTGACCCTAAACTTCATTCTCTCTTATCCTTTTGGAAACACCCAGATTGGGAGGGGGAGGTGACATCACACACAGGAGAGCCGATGCTGCCCACTTTTACTGCAGCTGTAATGTGAGCCAGTTCTACAGTAGTTCTACAGTCAGATTTCTGCAGCTGCTCCCCCTAGTGTTTGAGTGGAATATATAAAACTTTACATTTTTTTATATTTTTCTCAATTAAAAACAAATAATTTTATTTAAACATAACATTAAAACAGTAATACTTTGCATTTTTTCAGTTATTGAATTTTTTTTTTTTTACGACACCTTCCATTTAATAAGGTCATAATGTCATAATGTAGTGGTCAAAGGGTTTGTACAGTTTGATCAAAATGTGTGCAGAATATTTATGTTCATTTTTAGAAACAAAAATGCTGATTAGCTTTCAGCTTTGTACCATTATTTCCTTCTCTGTTTTTTTTTCTGGTTATTTATAGGACTTCTCTATACACCACTTACAGCTGGCACAACCCTGTACCCTTACAAAAAGGTCAGCTTTGGCCAAATCCGTAATCTATTTGAAGTTTTAGATTCATATACAAGTTTTTCCGTTTATGTTCTAAAAGCATGCCTCCATTCCCCAAAATGCTGCACAATATTACTGAAGATAAATATATCTTAGTGCAATTGTCATGTGATATCTTTTGCAATGTCTACATAAACAGTAAGGGTATGTGCTCATGTAGCAGGTTTGTGTGCAGATTATCTGCACACAAAACTGCATGTTTTAGCAGGAAAAACGCAGCAGAAAAAAGGTGCATTTTTTTATTACGTTTTCATGTTTTTTTCATGTTGTTTTACATCATTGAGATCGTAGGGGTTCCTGCCCTGTACCCATGAGATTGCTTCTGGGTCTCCAGCCTATGTCACAGCTGAAAATCGGCTCTCACTGCCAGGAGCAGTGCCTGCACTGCTCCTGTCAGTTTAACCCCTTAAATGCTGCGATCAATCGTTATTGCAGCATTCAGGAGGCAGAGAGAGGTAAGTGATCGGGTCCTTGTAATGCAAAAGATTGAGAAATTGAAGGAACTGTTAAGTTCAGTGGAAGAAGCCTGATGATATGGAGTTGTTTTAGAGCCACAGGCGTTGAATACTTTACCAGGATCGATGGTGGTCTCACTGCTGAGCTATTTGTGAGTATTCTACAACATGAATTACTTCATACACTCAAGTACTATGGGTATGAAAAGGATGACATAGTGTTCCCGCAGGACGACGACCAGAAGCATACATCGAGATTGGCAAAGAAATGTTTCCATGACAATGAAGTAGAGGTGCTGGATTGGCCCCCACAGTCCCCAAACCGCAACAATATCGAACACTTGTCGGTAGAGTTGAAGAAAAAGCTGTATACATACCCAAGTGAGTCGACCAGTATGCGTCAACATTGGGAACGTGTAGATGAGATCTAGGATCAGATTTCGGTTAAGACATGCTTGAATCTGATCGAGAGCATGCCCAGAAGTATTTAAGCAGTGTTGAAAACCAAATGTGGATTTACAAAATACTGACAAAATAATAAAAATTCAAATTTTAAATTTTTTTTTTGGAGCAAAACAGTAGCAATGTAGTGATATGCCAAGAATCTGTATAACTAATTAGATGTTAACTTGTAAATCAAATTTATGAATGAGATAGCCAAGATGATTGTCTATCAAATGAAGGTAGTCTCATATTCGAAGGTGTCGTGGACATTTTTGCTCATCAGTGTAATTTTAAAACATGGTTTTTACTGGAAATGTATCAGTGGGGTGTTAAAATCAATTAAGTAAACAAGAAGGAAAGAAAAGAAGGAAACACAATTGCAGACTAAAACTTGTGCCAATTTTATTAACTAAAGGTATCTGTGAGGACTACAACTTATTGAACTAATCTAGTCAAAATACAGATATATTATAGTCTTTACTAAAATATTTCTTTCAATTCCTTAAATATTTAGGTAACCAGAAATTCCAAGATCAATTCAAAAATACAAAGAGCGACCAATTCTATACTTTTATGAAAAGGTTCTGCATTGTTCTTCATCATGAAAGTATAATTCTTTGAAATAGTGGTTGGCAGATATTTTACTGAAGGGGTTACACAGAAAAGCCATATGGTGAAGTAGAGGAAACAGATTTTACGAAAGTGTATGGCAGTCACCTTATGTTCTGGAGAAACCAGCCTTAGTTGGTTGTCCCAGCACTTCAGGGTCTAGCTATTAGCTGGGGCTTCCTCCTGTGTGACCATGCACTGCTAGTTTACAGCTACTTTGGCTGCCTGTGGGCACTTGATCTCTACATTTGCTCAGAGGTGCCCATGATGAGTGCCAGCTTTGCCTGGGAGAACGGCTTCTGTAGAACTTACTCTCAAGGACACAGCTGTTGATCGGAGACCTTACAGCAGAACATCTGTAGTCCAGACAGCAGGTTGGAGAAAGATGAGTGATTCCCTCTGGGTACACAACTGGCTTAATGGTTTCTGGGCAGTTCAGCGCAGTTCAGGTCATTGACTCAGGTCATGATGCCTAGACTTATTCACTAAATGAATGAATAATGAAAGAAATAAATTGCTCTATGTCATTTACTTGAAGACATTCCTTTTTCATAGATGCAAACTACTTGCCAAACATTGTAATTAGTATTTTATTTAAACATCTTTAAGTTCACTGTGAGTGTGAATATTCTTCATTAGAGATGAGCGAACCTGTTAGAAAAAGGTTCGACAATTTCATATTATGAGCCTTAGCCTGTTTGGCTCGGGCTTTGTAACCCGAGCCCTTTCCCCAAAAGTTGGCAATGATTGGTTTTGTTCAATCACTAATCATATTTTTAAAAATGCTTTTCTAATAACATATTAAGATTGTGGTGCTTTATGATGATTGGGGAGATGTGTTTAATGAGTGGGGGGAGTGGGGACAAGGGAGAAACCAGAGGCGCGCTGCACCATTTTTTTTTCTTAACACACAGCACAGCAAACACCCGCAAGGTTCAGACACAAGGGTTTGTATCATTGGCTGCCTAAGTCACATGTCTGGTTGCATATAAAATGCGGACATGCAGCATCGGTGCTATTTTGTGAATGTTAAACATTAGGAAGGTGCTGCCGACGGTACTGCTAGACAGTTAGGTTAGCTAGGGGTTTAATGATAGGTAGGAGCGCGATAGTGTAGAATAGGGATGCGCAGTGTGGGAAAGGTTTGTGCCACAAATCGGAATTTCATGATGGAAATAGGCATAGCTACTTGTCAGTGCCTGCAAAAGAGTTGCCAGTGAAAGATGTAAATAGGTATTCCTACGTATTACTGCCTACTCCAAATTAGCCAGTGAAACACATTTCTAGGTATTGTTACTTAGTACTGCCTTCTGTAAATTTGCTAGTGAAGTAGTTAAAAAGGTCTTGGCAATTTTCATTGCCTGCTCAAAATTAAGTAGTCAATTCCATTTCTGGGTATTGTTAGTTACTACTGCCTGATGTAAATTTGCTAGTGAACTAGCTAAAAAGGTCTTGGCATTTTTCAGTGTCTGCTCCAAATTACACAGTGAACCACATTTCGAGTTAATGGTAGTTTTTAGTGCCTTCACAATATTGCCAACTCAGGCAGGAAATAAATATTTTATCTTGTGTGTCAGGTGTAGGTGTAGGTTTGCAAGACATCTGTTTGAAAGGGGAAGTGTACATCGACCATCAGAGGTAAATCACAACGAAGTTGTAGTGGAAGAGTGAATAGGTGGGTCTGTTGGAGCTGTACGTGTAGGAAATTCTGTTAGTCAAAGCTCTAGTGAGAAAATGTGGCGCCCCTGACCTGGTCAGGCACCACTGAGTACTGCACCCACGCTGGGTGAGTGCAAACAGGTAATCCTGATGGCTGGAATATGGTGTGAACACACAGACACATATTGACCAGGTCTCACACATACCTTTGAAGGGACCCCTGGGCAGACCCAGGAGGGGGCGTGGCCTCCACCTCCATTCATGGGGTGCGGTAGAGAAGCCGGTTGCTAAGTTGCAGAGGCAGGCACAGAGGGGAGGCAGTAGTGAGCTAGTCTGAAGTGAGGAAGCACAGTGTGCAGTCGCAGAAGGAGGACGTGTGCGGTGTCACTAGTCAGACCCTGCACGTGTAGTGGCTGTTTGCGGGGGAATTCGGTTACCACACAGTCAGTCTGAAAGACACCTCAGGAAGGAGCGAGGTGATTGAGTACGGGGACTCCTGGTAGACCAAGCACGTACGGGGACAGGTCCCTAGAGCCAGACATCCATTTAGTGCTCTGCTAAAACCTGCCGGTGAGGGCACTCCAGGTGTCTCACCAAACAACACAGAGTCCACAGCATCATCAGCAATGAGAGGGCCCATAAGTGAGATAGGACAAGAAACCATATTTACTTGGTCCACGCTGCCAGCAAACGGGCCAGAAAGGGGAAAAAAGGCAGATGCGACTCCCCTGGATGAATCTCATATACTTCAAGTCGGGGGTTATCCGAAACAAGAAGTGCTAGGAAGGCGAGCTTACAGTCACCCTTAGGCTATGTGCGCATGTAGCGTTCTGCCCTGCAGAAATTTCTGCAGCGATTTGAACAGCACACGTGCACTTTAAATCGCTGCAGAAAGAGTCCGTAATGAAAAAAAAGCCGATTTCATGCACTCTGAGTGCAGCCCCTCCCATAGACAGAGCACGAGCTGCAGGCAGAGCGCAGGAAAGAAGTGACATGTCACTTCTTAGAACGCGCAGTTCGGGCAGCAGCCGAAGCGCTGCGCTCTAAGACGCCACGTGCGCACGTCTGCTGCATAATCTTCATAGATTATGCTGAGGACGCAGGATGCATGCAGTTACGCTGCGGTGCAGATCGCAGCGTAACTGCATGCAAATACGCAACGTGCGCACATAGCCTTACTTCAGCCTGAAGGATACCTGGTTCTCTCTGCAGTCTATCTCAGTATCACCCAGTTAACCTCACAGAAAACAACTGAAAGTGAGTAAAAACCCTGAAAGACATTCTGGACTGTGTGTGAGTTCTTCTGCGACCTGTGGTTCTACACACTTACACCCGAGCCCCTGGGGCCAGCCTCACTCTCGGGAGGCCATACCACTAGACTGCAGACACCATCAGTCCCAGACGCTCGTTAAACTGCAGTAGTGGTCACTACCCTGACCGCAAATACCGAGAGTGGCGTCACGACTAAGATAGTAAAACGTATCCTACCTGTTTGTCCTGCTGAAGGAGCACTGTGGCGTCCCCAAACAGGATCAGCGCTCCTGGGGCGTCACAGCTTTTGGCGTCACGAACAGGATAAGGAATAGACCTGTTCAGACAGGTGACCGTGTGCCTTGGCGGTCCGCTTGAAAAATTTGAAACGCCGCCATATTGCCACCGCAGAAAGCGCGCCAAGAAAACAACAGCAGCCCGCGCAAAAAGAAGTAACCACCCACGAAGGGGAGTGTTTATGCAAGCATGGAGAGAACGCTCTGACCGAGTGCACAGAGAAGATGAGGGCAGATCTGTTCCTGGACTGCTGGAATATTCGAGTCCTATGGGAGGAGAGAGAGAGAAAAAGAAACTTAGGCTGCAGCATGACCAGAACCAGGTGAACCGAGAGAAGATGGCTTCTACAAGCAGTGAGCCAGAACCAGGCACTGCCGCCTGGTGGGACTGGGAGCTCGCCCAGTTCTGTGACCGGGTGCAGGCACGGTCCCTCCAGCAAGTGATGGAGTGGCTCTCAGAGCTGCTGGAGATGGCTGTGGTGATTCAGGCCCACGAGAGGTGGGCCACACGACCAGCGCTGTGCCGAGAGGTGACCACCCAGACCCCCTTGCTGCTGCCCTTGAGTGAGTCTCGCACTGCCCCTGCCCGATAGGGTGTGCTGACAACGCCAGCACTGTCCCCCGAGGCCGAGATGTGATGCCTGCCGCAGCGCTGTTGATCCCGGCCCGAACAGACCAGGCCGCAACGTCGCGCCCGGCCAGACCAGACCAGGCTGCAACGCCGTCCACTCCAGCTGCCCGCCCAGAAGTGGGTACCGCACCCCAGCCGCCGACTGAAGAGCCGGGTCCTGCATCCCCACCTGGAGTCAGGGAGGGCATCTTCGTGTCCCGGCGGGATGTGCAGTCCCACCTGCAAAGGGGTCACCCTGGTCGCGACCTGTATATGGGAGATGTTGTTGAGTACACCAGACACCTTGGTGAAAGAGGCTGGTATGCCTTAGACGTTATGCAGTGCCCCAAGCATACATCGGCAAGCCCAAGCTACTTCCCTACAGCTTCCACCAGGTCCCCAGAGTTACTGCCACAAGGGGATGCTAAAAATGTAGAAGTGGATGCTGAAGATGCTGATGGAGCTCAAGATGAAGCACTAGAGATAGCTCAAGATGAAGGAATCCAGAGCACTGAGAGTGTCAGCCCTGGTTTTGAGAGAAGAAACTCCATTTAAGTGTCTTAAAGAGAAGAAAGAAAGTTAACCTGTTTGAAGTTACAGCAACGTTGAAAATGTTTAAGAAGATGCGCCCACAAAAACTGTTGTGAGAACTATTTTAAGAATCCACCTGTTTTAAGCACCTGGTTTATGTGCACCTTAACTACGGACCATAAAGCTATGAACTTGCTATAGCCACAAACTCTCGCAGTGTGTATAGTTACCCTAGCGGTACCAACACAGAGCACGCATGTTTATGGGGCCTGGCTCTGCACCACCAGGAAGCACACCTGTTGATGGGGTCTGCTATCCAAAAGCCAAGAGCACGCCTGTTTATGGGGCCTGGCTCACCTACGACAAGGGAGCACACCTGTTTATGGGGCCTGGCTCTCCAGCATGCAAAAGTGGGTACGCCTGTTTATGGGGCCTACCTTTAACCACCATCCTCAGGAGAGGAAGATTGGAGGAAAGGTCTGGGATGCAGATGGCCCAGACCTGGTTACCAAAAGGACCGGTGACCTGCCTCCTGGAGGTTTCTTGGGTGGGTTCAGGACTTGTGGGTGGTGGGTGGTGAAGAATGGTACCTGGTATAATGTTTTATAATGTTTTATAATGTTTTATGATGTTTTATGTGAATGCTCTTCTGTGTGGAAAAGTTGTTTTAAAATTTGCACTTTAAAATTTTCTTGTCTTTGCAGCCCGAGGACATGCTGTTGATAACTAAGGGGGAATATGGCGCCCCTGACCTGGTCAGGCACCACTGAGTACTGCACCCACGCTGAGTGAGTGCCAACAGGTAATCCTGATGGCTGGAATAGGGTGTGAACACACAGACACATAGTGACCAGGTCTCACACATACCTTTGAAGGGACCCCTGGGCAGACCCAGGAGGGGGCGTGGCCTCCACCTCCATTCATGGGGTGCGGTAGAGAAGCCGGCTGCTAGGTTGCAGAGGCAGGCACAGAGGGGAGACAATAGTGACCTAGTCTGAAGTGAGGAAGCGCAGTGTGCAGTCGCAGAAGGAGGACGTGAGCGGTGTCACTAGTGAGACCCTGCACGTGTAGTGGCTGTTTGTGGGGGAGTTCGGTTGCCACACAGTCAGCCTGAAAGATACCTCAGGAAGGAGCGAGGTGATTGAGTATGGGTACTCCTGGTAGACCAGGCACGTACGGGAACAGGTCCCTAGAGCCAGACATCCATTTAGTGGTCTGCTAAAACCTGCCGGTGAGGGCACTCCAGGTGTCTCACCAAACAACACGTAGTCCGCAGCATCAGCAGCAACGAGAGGGCCCATAAGTGAGATAGGACAAGAAGCCATCTTTACTTGGTCCACGCTGCCAGCAAACGGGCCAGAAAGAGGAGAAAAGGCAGATGCGACTTGGATGAATCCCATATACTTCAAGTCGTGGGTCATCCGAAACAAAAAGTGCTAGGAAGGCGAGCTTACAGTCACCCTTACTTCAGCCTGAAGGATACCTGGTTCTCCCTGCAGTCTATCTCAGTATCGCCCGGGTTACCTCACAGAAAACAACTGAAGGTGAGTAAAAACCCTGGAAGACATTCTGGACTGTGTGTGAGTTCTTCTGTGACCTGTGGTTCTACACACTTACACCCGAGCCCCTGGGGCCAGCCTCACTCTCGGGAGGCCAAACCTCCAGACTGCAGACACCATCAGCCCCAGACACTCGTTAAACTGCAGTGGCGGTCACTACCCTGACCGCAAATACCGAAAGTGGCGTCACGACTAAGATAGTAAAACGTATTCTACCTGTTGTCCTGCTGAAGGAGCATTGTGGCGTCCCCGAACAGGATCAGCGCTCCTGAGGCGTCACATAAACACCAGATCATTCTATCCCAAGAGAAATGAGAACAACTTCCGTTCTACTTCACTAGATTTCTTTGGCAGCCACACATCGTTTCAACTTCAAAAAATGAGGCTGAGAAACAGCATGTGTTAGAGTCGATGGCAAGTGCTGCACCAAGTGGCCTCTCCACCTCATCCTGAACCTCAACACACAGTTCATTTCTCAAAGGTGCCACTCCAATTACAATTGTTTCCCCCCACATCACAAATCTCCAACTGCCATACTGACTGTGGGAAACCACACGTGGATGAGTCTGTAGAGCTGCTCACACAATCTATCCCATGGGCATCAGAGGTATGCTCCAAAGATTCCCACACTCAAGAGAAGAAAAGCATCTGCACCGATGCTGAAAATCTTTGTCACTTGGATCCTGGCCCGGACAAAGTAGAATCCAAGCAGGATCCTGACCCTCGTCAACTGAAATTAACCCTCAGGGGTGGAGGTGATGATGATGAGACTGAGATACCTGAGGTGCACGTGTACTGTTCTGTGATGTCAGGTCAGGAAGAGGAGGAGTGGGATAACATAGTACATGATGATGAAGTTATAGATCCCTCTTGGTGTGAATCCAAAGGCATATAGCTCAGTAACAGCAGATGAGGAAAAGGAGGAAGAACGAAGATGTTATGTTGGTGATTTCCGCACAAACATGTAGTGATTAGTGATGAGCGAGCATGCTCGCCGCTACTCGGTGCTCGCCCGAGCATCTCAGTGCTCGGGATACTCGGCGAGCTCCGAGTACCGGCGAAATGCTCGGACAGATGCTCGACTCCCCTTCCCTGAATGTTGGCACTGTTTACAGAGTCAGCCCACATGCAGAGATTGGCTATCGCACACTGTAATGCCACAGCCGTGTTGGTTGTGGCATTATAGTGATTGGCTGGCCGCACAGCGTCATCAGCTCTATATGACAGCTGATGGCTCTGTGCTTGGCATTGTGATCCACAGCCAGCTAGTGTAGGGGGAGGTGCTGCTGAGTTAGGGACAGATTAGTGTGACCTGTCTGCAGTCTCCGGTCCAATCGCTTCAGGAGCCGCTGGTAATCAGCTGATGCGGTCAGGTGACCATGGCCAGGTGACCGCATCAGCTGAATACCTACAGGTCTGGGAGGGATCGATGTGCCCCAGAAGTCTGCAGTCAAGTGAATATGAATATTAAAGAAATCTCTCTCTCTCAGAAACTAGAAGTAGAAAGAGAGACAGAGAGAAAGAGAGAGATATTTCTTTAATATTCATATTCACCTGTCTGCAGAGTCCCAGGGCACGTCCGATCGCTGCAGGACCTGTAGGTAATCAGCTGATGCCGTCACCTGACGGCATCAGCTGATTACCGGCGGCTCCTGGAGCGATGGGAAGGGAGTCTGCAGACAAGGGAGTATAGTTTATTTTATTCTACTGATGCATCAGCTGATTGTATAAACAGCTTTAAACAATCATCTGATGTGTCATGCGATTCAGGTCCTTGAACCTGACACATCATCTGATCGCTTTGCCTTCCTTCTGGTAAATCGATCAGATGATATTGGATCCGGATTAGACATTGCGGGACCCTCGACCCAGGACTACGGCGGAGGAGCAGGGGGTTCTTTAGTTCAATAAAGATGGAGTCACTAATTGTGTTGTGTTTTATTTCTAATAAAAATATTTTTCTGTGTGTTGTGGTTTTTTTTATCTTTACTAGAAATTCATAGTGGCCATGTCTAATATTGGCGTGATGCCATGAATTTCAGGCTTAGGACCAGCTGATAATACACAACTGGCCCTAACTCCATTATTACCCAGAGAGCCACCCGTCACCAGGGCCGCTGGAAAAGTTGATACAGCGCCAGAAGATGGCGCTTCTATGAAAGCACCATTTTCTGGGGTGGCTGCGGACTGCAATTCGCAGCAGGGAGGTCCAGAAAGCTTGGGCCACCCTGTACTGTGGATTCCAGTCCCAAGCTGCCTATTTGTAAGTGGCTGAACACAAAAATTGGGCAAAGCCAATGTCATTTTTTTTTTAATTATTTCATGAAATTCATGAATTAATTAAAAAAAGGGCTTCCCTATATGTTTGGTTCCCAGCTGGGTACAAATAGGCAGCTGGGGGTTGGGGCAGCCTTTAGCTGCCTGCTCTACCTGGCTAGCATACAAACATATGGCGAAGCCCACGTCATTTTTTTTTTTTTTACTTTTTTGGAAAAAAAATAACAAGATTTCCCTGGATTTTCCATTGCCAGCTGCTTGGGTTACTCTTAACAATAGAAAATGCAGCGGTAGACCACATATTCTTTTTCACCCCTAACCCTTGGGTTAGGGTTATGTGTTTGGGGTTTTTTTTGGGCTTCGCCATATTTTTGTATGCCAGCCAGGTACAGACGGCAGCTATGGGCTGCCCCCAACCCCCAGCTGCCTATTTGTACCCAGCTGGGAACAAAAAATATAGGGAAGCCCTTTTTTTAATTATTTCATGAAATAATTAAAAAAAAAACTATGTGGGCTTCACCCAATTTTTGTGTCCAACCAAGTATAACTAGGCAGCTGGGGACTTGAATCCGCAGTACAGGGTGGCCCAAGCTTTCTGCGCCCCCTCACTGCTCTGATCCCAACAGGGAGGTGTATTATGGCAACAAGTTTAGTATTTCCCTTTTTTAGTGCTAGGTGTTTGACATTTTGAATTGCAGAGTTTTCCTTTCTTTATCCTCCCTTCTACTCTTGTCTTGCAAGAGAAGGTCTTTTAGGGTTGTGATTGTGGATAAATCTGGGACATGATCTATTTCTTTTTATCCTCAGACAAGGAATGTTAAAAAATATGATTAAAATAAGGATGACTCATTTTGAAAGCAATTTATCTCCTTCAAAGCTTGCTGCATGGGTGTATTTGAGAAAACTATGAGACCTAACATGCCCTCTCCATGTATCCTTCCTCAAAACTACATAACATCTAAATTTACCATTATAAAGAAAACTTGAACACCAGCTTCATGTGTCATGGAACCCTGAAAGAAATTACCCATGTGGTCATAACACTTACTGTTTCATGTCTAATATATTTTTCATCCTTGCATTGTTTCACCTGTTTTCCTTTTGTACAATGCATGTAATCAACGTATTATCTTACATACTATCCTAACATGTTGTCATGCTTTCAAGCGTGGCAAGCGCGATCAGACCAAAAGGAGTCTGACACACAACGAAAATACCACCAAAACAACACTACAAACAATGGGGGAACACCAGGGACACAATAACAACAGTGGGCCCTGGCGCTAGTGAGAGGGTAGATTAGCACCTCGTAACCTCACCTGTAGCTGTCCCTACCCTCCTAGCCAGTCCCTATTCAGTCTTCGCAACTGTCTCTGAGCAGCACCCTGAGACCCTGGAAAACCCTATAGATGCTCTGACTAATGAGAGGCATGTGAGGTTCACTAAACAACCAAAATTTTTTTTTTTACAAAGGGTACTTCAAAGAGTTAGACCAATTAGCATTTTTATACCCATTAAAATAATTTTTATTAAAGAATAATTATAAAACCAATAATTCCAAACAAAACAAGCAAACACACAATGTGCATATAGTGTGTGGGTGCACACTTGGTAGAAAGGTGTTGGAGATTGATAGAAGGGCCTGAGGTACGAGTGAAATACAGGATATTCTAATCAAAAGTGGACACTGAGGGATATACCTTTCCCTTCTTTTGGTCCTACCTCACAATGGGGCTTTAAGCACCCTAGGTGTGTGGTGCCCCCATTCCACGATGGCCCTCCCTCTTTGCTCCAAACTACCTTACAGGATACTCACCACCAGCCTCCAAAAGTGCAAAGTGCAATAAATTCAACACAAATGCCATACACAACACAATGACACACAGGGCTAGTGCCAACAATACCCCCCCCCCTTTTTTATGGTAGACTCAGAGAATACAAACCTAATAATAATAATAATAATACTTCGCAATATATATAATTGACCAACACTAATAAATATTATGATTGATACATTAAAGTATACAGTAAGTTATCACCATGATTGTCAGTAGGGTACTCTACTACTCCATGGAGGAGCTTAATACAGGCGCGGGAGCACGGTAGTCAGCTATAAAGGTTCCAAATAGCAGCAATACGTCTCTGTCAGCACCCATTAATCTACCATTACAAGGTGCCATACCTGATTACCTTATATATCTAAAGACTCAGATTTTATTCTACATATTCATTATTGAGCAACAACATGAGCAAGACCACATCTTAATGGTCGAAACGTTGTGTAATATTTGTCACAAAGAAAATAATTTTTCACACATTACTGGCACCTATGTTTTTGTCAACATATTTTGTTAATAAATTATAACACTTTTGCAAGAGAAACATTGAGAGTGCGGTGATTAACATGGATTGATATTAAATTACAGATGCAGCTAAGAGCAGGATTATTAGGTAAGAGAATTTAGTACCTGTAGGCTGGAAAACTATCCCTCTTCAGCAGATAGCCCTACAGTAATAAAGCCTATGGACTAAGTGCAAGGGCCGCCAAAATTTAAAAGGAGGTACTCGGATATACCCTGGAAGAGATGGAGAGTAGGGACTCTGAATACATTTTGGGAGAATTTTCAAAACATTCTTACTCTCAAACTGGGAATGAATCTGCACACAGTGCAAGGCTTAGGCAAAATTACCAGGAGGCGCAGATGATGTTATGGCACATGTTCTTGAGTAAGGCGGGAACGGCACACCAGGAGAAATAGCTGGGAACCGAGTACTGAGGGACAGCTGAAGCCATGAGTGTCCACAATCCTAATATTTGGGGATGTAGGTGGGTGGCTGTGGATTTCCGCTTGCTTTCCAAGACCTGTGGCAGAGACAGCTGGACACTGCACTGGGACAAGGAAGTGGATGTGGTTGCTGATTGTGTTTACAAATACGCAAAGATAGATTCAGGGCAGAAGGTATCCGCGCCGTCTTCCTGGGCAGGGGATTGACCAGTATGTAGCACAGGGGAAGAGGCAGTGGAGTCACTTGCAGACGCTGATTGTGGACCCAGGTGTTCATCCCACTTAGTCGGATACTTGGATGACATGTGCCTGACCATGTTGGTGGTGGTCAGGCTGGTAGTGGTATAAAAATAGAGATTACCTTGGCGTTTGGATTTGGGGCTCCTTTGCATTGATCAATACAATGGCTAAATATCTCTCATTCCTATTTTTCATAGCAGTTATGCAGATACCATTTTCATGTTTTTCACTTATTTCAGATAGTCCATTGTATTTTTCAGTCTAGTATTCCTATAGCAGTTATGCTTTTCATTATTCCCCTATACATAGTGACTGGTGTGCAACTCTTTATCCTATTGTTTAGTTGTATATTTTTGAGTCTTGCACCCTGTTCACACCATTGGTGTTCCAGACATACATTCTTTAGTTAGTATGCACTTTTTGTCTGAGAACCCTGCCCCACCCATAGCCATGTGTCTTATTTCACACATATATAGCTTGGTCCCTTGCTTCCCATACAGAGCAAGTTTTTAACTGCAGGTTAGGTTACACATAGGTTAGGGACCCCAAAAATAGAGATTACCTTGGCGTTTGGTTTTGGGGCTCCTTTGCATTGATCAATACAATGGCTAAATATCTCTCATTCCTATTTTTCATAGCAGTTATGCAGATACCATTTTCATGTTTTTCACTTATTTCAGATAGTCCATTGTATTTTTCAGTCTAGTATTCCTATAGCAGTTATGCTTTTCATTATTCCCCTATACATTGTGACTGGTGTGCAACTCTTTATCCTATTGTTTAGGCTGGTAGTGGTATGACCCCTACAGAGCTTGGTACGGCTCATGTCGCAAATGACCATTTTTTTGTCTTCTGCACTTTCCATAATAAAGTGCCAGACTGGGGTACACATAAACCCTTGGCCTGGGATCTTGCCGCTGGTGGGTGCTCTGGGGAACAATTGTCCACCTTCTCCTTCTGGCCCCCTCACTGCCCCTTGTTGCGGTGCTGCGGATCCCTTCCCCTCTGCCCTGCTGTCCTCGCTTTGCATGCCACCTTCCCAGGTTGGGTCAGTGACTCATCGTCCACCCCCTTGTCTTCTACTTCCGCACTCTGGTCCTGCTCCTCACTGCTAGATTTTACATGACTTTTTTGCAACTGTGTCTCATCAACATCAACCTCTTGAGAAAGGAATTACTGTTCCCCCACCGTCAGCTTCTCCAGACCATGGCTGCTCAAATATTTGGGCATCACTGCACACAATCTCCTCATGTGAGTCTTATAAATTGCACCGTGAGAAGCTAGAAGAAGCCATGAATGGAAATGCATACTACTAAAAGCGGAATTATTAAAGAATAAAATAGATTTTTTAAGTAGCAGCAGCAAGGTTTGTAAGGCTAGAATCCCTGCTTACAGGCATCTAATACAGTATCCCTACTCTCAGGAAGAGAATACTAAATGCAGATAAGAGTGGTATAATTAGAGAATAGAATAGAATTTTTAGGGATCAGCAACACAGCCTGTAAGGATAGAAACCCTGCCTACAGGCCTCTAACACACTATCCCTACTCCAGCAGCTTCCTTACACTAAATGCAGCTAAGAACGGTATTATTAGAGAATAGAATAGATTTTTAACATAGCAGCAGCATGGTCTGTAAGGTCTGTCTACAGACCTCTAATACACTATCCTTACTCCAGAAGCTTGCCCTACATTAAATGCAACTAAGATCGGTATTAGAGAATAGAATAGATTTTTTATGTAGCAGCAGCTTGGTCTGTCAGCCTAGAATCCCTGTCTACAGGCCTCTAATACAGTATCCCTACTCCAGCAGCTTACCGTACACTAAGTGCAGCTAAAAGCAGTATTATTGTAGAATAGGATAGATTTTTTTAGGTATTAGCAGCACGGTGTGTAAGGTTAAAATCCTTGCCTACGGGCCTCTAATACACTATCCCTACTCCAGCAGCTTGCCCTACACTAAATGTAGCCAAGAGTGATAGATTTCAATTAACATTAAAAAGGACTGTTGGTTTAATGTTGCATCAGCAGGTACTGTCCATTCTCTAGCAGAACCTCTCCCTACACTATCTCCGGGTACAGAATGGATATGGCATTACTGTGATTGGCAAGCATTCCCCACGTGTTTAGTGGCTGAAAAAAGCTGCAAACATGCATGGTGGGGACTCGAGTATGGCACCCAAGTACCAGAATACTCGAGAGTACCGTTGATTATCGAGCGTCTTGAGCACCCCACTGTTCGATCTAATACTGAGCAGAGCTGAGCTTGCTCTCCCATCACTAATTACCAATTTATTATTTCATCTGTAGCCTCTTTAATAAAAAAAATATAAGACAGAAAGGAATATAATAACTATATTGAACTGATAAACCAGATTGGGTCAGTAGTGTCATGTTTCAATATAGCTCCATAAAACATCCTCAAAGTTTCAAGGTTCCATAATAGTTAAACCAAATTTCCATAAATATGAGCTGGGTTCCTGCATTTGCAGCATAATGTTTATGTATGGTATAAAGTGTCATACAGTGTGTAATTTAGAGATATATTTGGTAAAATTAGCACTCGAAGCTTGAGTGTTAAGTAATAATTCAGTAAATGCATTATGAATAATTAGTGTTTGGGTGCTTTGCCCAACTAGACTTAGACATTAGCAGTGTCTGACACAGATCTGCACACCTAGCAGGCAAGCAAGTAGGTATGAGCACGTCTGGACAGGCACACCCCTCCCTACAGTTACCCGGTGCTGGCATTGTGCAAGTACTGACAGAAAGCAGAACATTAACTCTTGCCTCTCATTCTGGAACTAAACCTCTTGAGATGGCAGCATCAGTCACCCAGGTTCTTGTGCAGAAAGCCATACAGAAGAATAAGTTTTTGAACATTTTCTCACCTCACCTCTTATAACAAGGAGTACTTTGAATAGGAATACTTAAAGGGTTTGTCAGTTGACTCAATGTGACTGCAGTTTTGAAAATCCTTATAACGCGTGCACTGTGCGCTGTGAAGATTCTCCAATGTCCAGGGAACAGCGATAATGTGACCGCAATTATGCGACATGCACTCTCCTAGACACAATCCGACTAGACTGTGTCCAGCGCACTCATTGCAAGTGTATTGCATAAGGTGGGAAACAGTATTCTTGAATTCCAGTCAGGAGTATGCATGTGGCATACTTGTGGTCAGGGCCACCATCAGGGCCTGACAACCATGACTGGTGTATGGGCGGCCTGGCTAGGGAGCTGGGTAATTACTTTATTAAGCCCCGGGCCTCCCTCTTCACTGGGCCCTAGTCACAGCCACAGCAAAGGGGCCCAGTCGTGTCGCTTCAGCCACTACACATGGCTAATTTGCATACAAAGTTCTTCAGGGGCATCACATGCAAATTAGCCATGTGCTGGAAGCAAGGTCAGTGTTGCAGAGCAGGGCACTGGTGGGTCATCCCGCAGTACAGCGTGCAGCAGTGTGATGAGGTCATTACTGTGCGACTTCATCACACTACTGCAAGCAGCAACACAGAGTCACAGAGTTGGCTAGGACTCAGCAGGCAGCATGAAAAAGTAAGGGCTCTGTGAGCTGAAGACATGAATGGGATGATCACTGGGAGTGGTAGGGGGACCCGCCGACCCCATCCCTGCCTTGATTCAGCTGGATGTATGTCCGAGAGTGCAGATCCAGCTGAAATGCATGGTGGCTCAGAGAGGATGCCGTGCAACGTGGGAGCTGAGGAAAATAAGTAAAGTGTTTTGTTTGTTTTTTTTTCTTGCATCAGACAAATATACCAGGAGGGGCCCAGGAAGGGGACATATACACCAGGGGGAGGACATATATAGCAGGAAAGGGACAGAAACCAGGATGGGGACATACATACCAGAATGTTATTATTATTATTATTGTTATTATTATTATTTATTTATAGAGCACCATTGATTCCATGGTGCTGTACCTGAGAAGGGGGTTACATACAGAATACATATACAAGTTTCAATAGACAGACTAGTACAGAGGGAAGAGGGCCCTGCCCTTGCGGTCTTACATTCTAAAGGATTTTTGTGAGGAGACAGTAGGTGGCGTGTGGGTTGTAGTAGGGGTGTAGTAAATTCCTACCTGCTCTCCTGTTACTTATATTCCTCCATTCTGGGAAGTCAACATTCCTCTATTATTCATCCAGGAAAAATGTGAATACATTGGCAATTGGGCAATTCCCCTTTGTCATTAAGGTGTGTGGGTTTGCAGTGCACACACTGACAGACCCTTTTGGCAAAGAGAATGATAGCACCCAGTTGTCTATTTATCCATATCTCCAAGTGCAAGTGGACACAAACATGTCCAATCTACATGCTGTTGGGGTGACTTTTTTTTTTAAGACAAATGTGTGACGCCCTGGCAAAGCCAGGTTGTCACAGAAAGAGTTAATCCTCCTTGGTAATCTGATCTCACACCGGTGCAGCAGGACAAACCACATCCCCCAGGGTAAGAGAAAAGCAGAGCAGAGGGGAGGGGCTGGAGCAGAGTGTTTGGAGAGACAGACAGAAGAGGAGTCTGGAGTTGTAGCTCCCAGGCTGATAGTGAAGCATGCTCCGAAAGGGCCGGGACAGGCTGCAGTGAGGAAGGGGCCAGAGGTAGCCGGAGCAGGGAAGTGGCCCGACGGTACCTAGGGTGACCCGGATCACTGCAGGGGAGTGGATTCCCCGTTCCCGGCTGAGGAGAAAGAGGAAGAGAGTGGAGAGAAAGGCACCTGGCTGCAGGGAAAGAACAGGAGCTGCTGCACTGTGTGTGGGACACTAACACCCCCGTACCGAAGGCTGCGGACACCGGCAATTCCTAGTTTACCAGTGACTCTGCGTGAAATACTTGTGAGTACGCCCGTGTCCTCGGGCATCGCACCGCAGCACTGCGCCCTGCTTACCCCATCACCGGGCCCCGGGACAACCAACCCCCTACCCACGGAGGGGAGAAATAACAACCAAGCTGTTCCCTGTCACCGCTCCCGGGATCCCCATAAAGAGCAGCGGTGGTGTCCACACAATCACCACAACCGTGGGTGGCGTCACGGACAATCTCCCTTACCAAATCCCCTTTTACTGTGGAGCCTGGGATCACAGACCGAGTCACGCCACCGTGATACCTACAGAAGTGACCCCGTGGCCCGGATCTGAGTAACCCCTGGTCCCTGGGCGACACATTTGGCGTCACGAACAGGATCGAACCCATCCAGTTACCTGGAGGAAGTGCGCCTTGTTCTGGACTGTCAGCGGTGTTCCGCTGCAAAAATTTTGAAAGTCGCCATCTTTACCGCCATTTTGGGCGCGAAAATCTCCCGCCCAGCGCCTTCTTCCCCAAGCGGTAGGCGCGAAAAAGAGGCTCCGCCCCCTGAGAACGCGGGCGGAAGTGAAGCTCCGGAGGACCGGAAGCGAAAGGAAAACTTTAAAAGTTGCTAGAAGGACTGCTCCCGAGTACCAAGGGGGAGCAGGAGGAAGGAACCGCAGTTTATGTGACCAGGACTGTAAAGGCAGGGACGCCAGGACTTTGCCTAATTCCGTTCCTGGACAAGCAGTAGCCGCAACCCCGATGACATCTTACCCGGCTCCGGCAGTCCGCCCAGCCGCCACGGTGATGACGTCGGCTCCGGCAGTCCGCCCGGCCACAACGGAGGTGGCACCCGATTGGAAGTCTGCCCCAGATGTGGCGCCAGCCGCTCCCAGATACCCGTCACGGCTGTGGAGCAGCTGCAGTGCACCTGCAGAGAGGAGGAGCAGGCCAGTGAGAGATGGAGCCCTCGGCAGTTAGCGAGGCCGGTTGTAGCCGGCGCCGAGGGCATCCAAGTGGGCCTGGCTTCTGAGCAGGAGGCAGAGCACGGAACCCGTGCCCCGTACTGGGAGTGGCGGCAGCGGCAGCGGTAGTGGAGCATGGACGGCTACCCACAAGTTAAAAGATTGACTGTTTTATGGACTGTCACCCCTGTTGAACGCCCTCAAGTTCAGGAGGAGGCCATCTTCTCCGCAGGTGTGGGGTGGCAGAACGGTTTAAAGTTTTAGAAAACGTACCTCCCGATGTGGGAAGATGTATGATTGTAATGTGTTGATTTTTCCAGTTTTAATAAATGTTGGTGGCCAAACGGCCCGAAGACGGGCCGTGTTTTACCAAGTGGGTGTGTGACGCCCTGGCAAAGCCAGGATGTCACAGAAAGAATTAATCCTCCTTGGTAATCTGATCTCACACCGGTGCAGCAGGACAAACCACATCCCCCAGGGTAAGAGAAAGAGAAGAGAGTGGAGAGAAAGGCACCTGGCTGCAGGGAAAGAACAGGAGCTGCTGCACCGTGTGTGGGACACTAACACCCCCGTAACGAAGGCTGCGGACACCGACAATTCCTAGTTTACCAGTGACTTTGCGTGAAATACTTGTGAGTACGCCCGTGCCCTCGGGCACCGCACCGCAGCACTGCCCCCTGCTCCCTGCTTACCTCATCACCGGGCCCCGGGACAACCAACCCCCTACCCACGGAGGGAAGAAATAACAACCAAGCTGCTCCCTGTCACCGCTCCCGGGATCCCCATAAAGAGCAGCGGTGGTGTTCACACAATCACCACAACCGTGGGTGGCGTCACGGACAATCTCCCTTACCAAATCCCCTTTTACTGTGGAGCCTGGGATCACAGACCGGGTCACGCCACCGTGATACCCACAGAAGTGACCCCGTGGCCTGGATCTGAGTAACCCCTGGTCCCCGGGTGACACAAATGCATTATTGTTTTTATGTTCCATTTGTTAGTTCTATTCGTTTGGGGGAGTAAGTGAATTTAATGGACCTAAGGCCCCGTCACACACAGCGACGTATCTAACGATATATCACCAGGGTCACAAAATTCGTGACGCACATCCGGCATCGTTAGCGATCTCATTGTGTGTGACACCAACGAGCGGCCGTTAACGATGGAAAATACTCACCATATCGTCCATCATTGACACGTCGTACATTTTCCAAAAATCGTTGATTGTTGCAGGACGCAGGTTGTTCATCGTTCCCAAGGCAGCACACATCGCTATGTGTGACACCTCGGGAATGATGAACTACAGCTTACCTGCAGCCGCCGGCAATGAGGAAGGAAGGAGGTGGGCGGGATGTTACGGCCGCTCATCTCCGCCTCTCCGCTTTTATTGGGCGGCCGCTTAGTGACGCCGCACGAACCGCCCCCTTAGAAAGGAGGTGGTTCACCGGCCCCAGCGACATCGCTAGGCAGGTAAGTCTGTGTGACGGCTCCTAAACATATTGTGCGCCACGGGCAGCGATTTGCCTGTGACGCACAAACGACGGGGGCGGGTATGCTCGCTAGCGATATTGCTATGAGAGGGTTGTAGACAAATCAGCAATAAATGTGAACAATGTTTCAATTGCTACTTCCATAGCTTGAAGTAGAGCAAGACCAGTGTTAATAATAGTAAGACATAACTTCTTTATTATGAGACATGAAAGGTTTCAAAAGGTGAATGTTGTTTATGGACAGAGTGCTGATGACATCACTGATTTAGTTAGTTTCTCTTCTAAATACCCCTATCCTCTTGATTGCTCAACAAGACGTTTTAGGATTTTTGAAGAATCTTAAAAACAAACTGAGTAATTTTACACGTATATGTACACAGCACAAAATGTTCCTACAAAGACCCCCAAAGTTAATTACAACATCTACTTAGAAGTTGTGACTGTTTATACGCCACAAGATTTTTTTTTGGTCTGTGGTTTTTAGCAGATTAAAATCAGGTCTAGTGAATGAATTTTCTTGCAAAATGTGTTCAATATTCCCAATAGATTCTCATTTTCCTGAATATTGATTGAAAATTAGGAAAAACTATAAGTAATTTAGATATCCAAGCTTTTCAGCTGTGGGCCCTTTCGCAGCCATCAATGCTATACTGAATACTGGCATGGCTGTGATTGGCCGGCCGCATTGCGTCATCAGGTGATATAATGCTCTGCACGCACTGTCCTCTGGAAGTGGTCAAAAGCAAAGTTTCCCCCTACATATTATACACTTGCATCCTTTAGTGCCTTTCACGGGGCACAAAAGGGTGTTTTTAGCCTTATTTAACTAATAAATAATTTAAAAAAAATGACTTGGGGTCCCCCCTATTTTTGATAACCAGCCAAAGTAAAGGAGACAGCTGCAGTCTGGTATTTTTAGGCTGAGAAGGGACAAATAACTGTAGGCTTTCCTAGCCTGGTAATGCAAGCCTGCAACTGTCTGCTTCACGTTGTCACTATTTGGCACCTGTGAACAGCTGTACGTTACAGCTGTTCACAATTGCTGGAGCTGCATTCAGGGAATGCGGACTATGACAGAGGAGCTTTGTGACAACATTTTTGATAATAAATTAATAAACGGGAGATAGTGTTGGGAGTCTTTATTCAAATAAAATATATTTTTCCTTTGAGTATTTTTTGGGGGATTACTGGGTGAGTAATGGGGGTGTTAGTAAGGGGGATACATAGTTACATAGTTACTTAGGTTGAAAAAAGACCTGGGTCCATCTAGTTCAACCTTCCTCCACCAGTTCTACATTTGGTCACTAAAGGCCGCTTTACACGCTGCGATATCGTGACCGATATCGCTAGCGTGCGTACCCGCCCCCATCGTTTGTGCGTCACGGGCAAATCACTGCCCGTGGCGCACAACATCGCGGACCCGTCACACTACTTACCTGCCTAGCGACGTCGCTGTGACCGGTGAACCACCTCCTTTCTAAGGGGGGCGGTTCGTTTAGCGTCACAGCGACGTCACAGCAGCGTCACCGAACCGCCGCCCAATAGAATCGGAGGGGTGGAATTGAGCAGGACGTAACATCCCGCCCACCTCCTTCATTCCTCATTGCAGGTGGCCGCAGGTAAGGTGAGGTTCCTCGTTCCTGCGGTGTCACACATAGCGATGTGTGCTGCCGCAGGAGCGACGAACTACTTCGTACACCGAGCAGCATCGATATTCAAGAATATAGGGGCATGTCACCGATGAGCGATTTTGACCATTTTTGAGACGATTCAAAATCGCTCATAGGTGTCACACGCAAAGACATCGCTAAAGCGACCGGATGTACGTCACAAATTCCGTGACCCCAACGAGATCGCTTGAGCGATGTTGCAGCGTGTAAAGCGGCCTTAAGTCATTTATAACCAACAATGTTGTGTGTACTGAGGAAATCATCCAGCCCTTTTTTAAAAGCTGTTATAGTATCTGCCATTGCTACCTCTTGTGGTAGGGCATTCCACAGTCTGACTGCTCTAACTGTAAAGAACCCTTTCCTATTTAGCTGCCAGAATCGCTTTTATTCCACTCGCAGTGTATGCCCCCTGGTCCTTAGTATTGTCTTCGGAAGAAATAAGTCATGTGCCAGTCCTTTATATTGACCACACATGTATTTATACATATAAATGAGATCTCCTCTGAGACGTCTTTTTTCTAAGCTAAACATATCTAACTTTTTCAACCTGTCATCATATAGGAGGCCTTCCATTCCTTGTAGTAGTCTAGTTGCCCACCTTTGAACTCATTCTAACTTCTGAATGTCCTTTTTAAAATGTGGAGCCCAAAACTTGATCCCATATTCCAGATGTGGCCTTACAAGTGATTTATAGAGGGGTAACAATACATTGGGATCCCGGGATCTAATCTCTCTTTTTATACCCCCTAAAATCTTGTTTGCTTTAGCAGCTGCTGCTTGACATTGAGTGCTGCTGCTCAGCTTATTTGTAATGAGAATATCCAAGTCCTTCTCCTGTTCTGTAGTCCCGAGTTTACTTCCATTTAATGTATATGCAGCTATAGGATTACTCCGTCCTAGGTGCTTTACTTTACATTTATCAACATTAAATCTTATTTGCCAAGTATCTGCCCTTTCATCCAGATCTTTTTGTAATATTGTACTATCAAGGTCAGTTTTTAATATCCTACGTAGTTTGGTGCCATCAGCAAAGACTGACACATTACTATCAATCCCATCCACAAGGTCATTAATAAAGAGATTAAAAAGAATCGGTCCTAGCACAGATCAATGCGGCACTCCACTGCTGACTATAGCCCATTTAGATAATGTACCATTTATGACAACTCTTTGTTTCCTATCTTTTAGCCAATTCCTTACCCAGTTGCATACAGTTTCCCCTAGTCCTTGCTTCTGGAGCTTTAGTATAAGGCTATTATGTGGTACAGTATCAAATGCCTTTGCAAAGTCCAAATAAATCACATCAGCTGCATTATCAATATCCAGGTTTGCACTTACCCCCTCATAGAACCCCAACAGGTTGGTTAGACACGACTTATCTTTCATGAATCCATGCTGTTTGTCAGTTATCATATTATTTTCTGCAATATATTTTTGCATGTCATCCCTTAAAATGCCCTCAAAAACTTTGCATACTACTGATGTCAGACTTACTTAGTTGCCTGGATCTACCCTCTTACATTTCTAAAATATCGGTACCACATCAGCAATCCTCCAATCCTGAGACACCAAGCCTGTTGCAAGCGAGTCTAAAAAGATGAGATACAGTGGTCTGTTAATTACAGAGCCCAATTCCCTCAATATTCGTGGATGAATGCCATCTGGCCCTGGGGATTTGACAATGTTTAATTCACTCAGACGTAGGCGTACTTCCTCTTGTGTTAAATTAATTATATCGGGTGGTGAACTTTGATTTTTCGCTTGTTGAATGATCCCTGGTACAGTCAGTTCCTTGGTGAACACAGATAAGAAATGCCTATTTAATATCTCAGTCTTTTGTTTGTCCTATAGATGCCTTTCTATTACTAATATCAGGGATTTCTATTACTAATACCAGGGCTTGATGCCAGCTGACATTACACAGCTGACATCAACCCCCAAAAATATTTCTTATCTCAATTGCCACCACACCTTACTATTACTAATATCAGGGATTTCTATTACTAATACCAGGGCTTGATGTCAGCTGACATTACACAGCTGACATCAACCCCCAAAAATATTTCTTATCTCAATTGCCACCACACCAGGGCAATAAGAAAGAGTCAGGCAAAGTGTCAGAATTGGTGCATCTAATGTGGTAGAAGCTGTGTGCTGTTTTTTTAAGGCTGGGAAAGGGCCAATATCCATGAACCTTCCCAGCATGATATCATCTCACTGCTCTCGGCTTTACCTTGGCTGGTTATCAAAAATAGAGGGGACACCATATCATTTTTTTCATTTATTTATTTATTTAGTTCCCAGCAATGATCATGGAGTCAGAGATGCATCCAGGCATCTTACCCATACTGTTCCCATTCTATTTGACAGTTGTTTTGATCCATTTCAGTGATTTTCCTGCCCCCCTTCTGATAGGGTCTTCCAACAATATGCTCTAGTTTATTATTGACTTCCATTATACTCAGCACTCAAGTCGAGCCCATCCAAGCGTCCAACCTTTTCAATTCGACTATTGAGCACTCAAGCATTTTAGTGCTCGCAGTCACTAGGAGAGACCTTTACTTGGAATATGGAGGCTTACCGTCCAAACAATGCTACCTGAGGAAAACTGTAGCTGAAGAGGCAGCATCCACAAGACCTACAGCCTCACATCTACACATACTGTTCTGCAACAACTGTCTAGAGATGGGTATCTTTTCCTTTAGCGGTAGCCTCTGATTTGGCTAGTGTCCTTAGATCTTCTGCCAGGTTTTTTAAAGGGTCAGACATTGACTTTTCAAATTATTATCTCCAATAAGTGCCATTAGAGACAAAAGGCTAGATTCATCAAAGCTTTCACATCAGAATTCTGGCTTAAAAGCATTGAAAAGTTGCAAAATTTAGGTGCAACTTAATGTTGTGCCTAAAGTTTGTGATGCTTGGTGTTTTCATACCAGTTTCTCCCAGGTCCAGCAAAATAGTCAGAGCTGGGGCACAGCGGGGGTAAGATGCCACAGCTTAATTTAAGTTCAAGATGAGCTGTGGCATTCTGTCTGCCAGAAATCTTACTCCAGTACCTGACTGGAGGTGTACAATGTGACGCCCTGGCGCCGCCAGGTGGTCACAAAAGTGTACAACACCCTACATAACACCTTCCCACAAAAGGTTCCATCAGCCACAAAACCCTAGCCACCCCCCCAGGGTAAGAAGGACACACCAGTGGGCAGGACCAGGCGGATTGGGAGCACCCACCTAGGGGTCTTGAGGATCCGGGGGTGGGAACAAGTTAGTCTAAGTCTGAGTTTGAAGTTGGAGGTCAGGTGGAGAGGAGTGACAGTGACAGACTGTCAGAGGAAGCTTAGCCTAGTGGAGAGTAGATAGGGTAGTGGCCCTGGTTTACTGGCTAGGTGGCAAGCAGTGGACCGTGTGCAAAGGTGACGGGAATACGGTCACGGGAGATCCAGAGTGGACCGCGACAGGGTTGGAGCCCGCCGGTACCGACAGCGGACATCCGGTCCGGAAACCGTGCACAGGTGGGGTACCTGGACCCTAGTTAGAAGACGGTTGCAAGTCCCTTCTCTAATTCACCAGGCCGGGAGCAGGTTTCAAGCCTAGCTCCAGAAGTTTAGCCCAGATAAAGTGAAACTGCAGCCCACTGCGGGGGATAGGGTTTCCGCAAACACCCACTGAAATCCCAAGTGTCAGTTTTCGCGGGCACATCTCCCAACCAGAACATACCGGGAGTGGACTTCTCCCGTTCCAGACAGAGTCGTCCAAAAGTGAGGAAAATTACAGAGTGCCGGAGGAAGCAATATCGGTACACCATCCGGTTGTGGGACCCGAGTACACCCGGATGCGGCAGCCCGCCACTGACACCTTGGTTTACCAACGGACTTGTGTGCAATTCTTCCACAGTGAGTACACCAACACTCCCCGGTCCGGCCCGGCGCGCCACCTCCGGCCTACATCACTCCCCGTGTTATGGACACTGAGCCCTGGGGCATCCATCCCTACCCACGGAGGGGTTAACATCCAGCTGCTATCCCATCTTACCCTGGGAGCTCCCCAACAGCAGCGGTGGTACCATATCTTACCACACACCGTGGGTGGCGTCACGAAGTATCTACAGCAATCCCCATACAAAAACGTCCCCTTTTTATTTGAGTGTCAGCGTGACCCTCAGGTCCAGAAATCCCTCGAGCCACTGCGGATCCGGATCCGAGCAGCCCAGCTGCTACTGATATGGTGGCGGCACATACAACGCTTGTCAAACGCTCCAGATTTATGTTAAGACTTGTTGGCTGGTCTTAATGAGTCATGCGCAAAGTTTTGATTATTTCTGAATGAGATTTAAATTTCATTGTATAGTTTAGAGTTCACCTCCCAAGCTATAAAGGTACTTGGTGTTTGCTAGGGATAAACTGCAAAGACTGGACAATATGAAAAAAAAACCATGTGAAAGAAGACAAAGCATGTGACTGTGGTGTATCTAGTTTGCTCAACTATGTTGATTGTGACCATAATTTCTAAAAGAGGTGTGTGGTAACAAAATCCCTGTGTGTGGTTCAGAGTGTTACTTTTACCAAAGTTGGCAAAGTGAAACTCTTTCGCAACGTAACTGACATTGCATCCATATATGTAATAATAATACATTAGGTCCACCAGTCAAGGTCTATTGCAATATCTAAGGATGTTCCTTGTCAATACAGATAACATGCAGGAACCAGTAGAAACATGTGGATTAGTCTGAGTCGTGGATCTTGGTGCAGCTATATAAGCGCTTAATACTGGTTGTGCTTCACACAACCCTACAAGGTGAGCAGCTAGCTTTGGGACTATATTACTTCATTTTTGGGTAAAGCCCTATTGTGCTTGTTTATTCATAGAATCATTTTCATCCTTGATTATACAGTAGATTTATCAATCTAAGTGTGTTTGTCCGTTGCAACACCCAAGGACCAAGGAATGGACACTACCAGCTAATAGTAATGCAAAAATTCAGACTGTGGTGAGATTCTTAGAGATCCAATAAAACACTAGGATATCTCCTAAAAGGTTAAGAAGTTAATAAACATTGTAGGTAAGCATGCAGAAAGAAAGCTGGCAAGATCTTCATTGTGGGTGGACAAAGTCAGTATGGCCCACCAGAATACCAGAGCAATATTGAGTAATACTGCTCAATGTCAAGCTGCAGCTGCAAAAGCAAAAAAGATTTTAGGGTGTATAAAAAGAAAGATAAAAATCTTGTGATCCCAATGAATTGTTGCCCGTCTATAAATCTGTTGACTGAGCTCTTCCACTCACAAGGAGATGATCAAACCAGGGGAGATCTTAACGACAGGTCCCTATACAGACTAGGAGTACTCCAAACCTGACCTTGTTTTGTCCTTGACTGACGACGGAAGATGGCACCCTAAAGTTACGCAATGGTGCCCCCACTCAATGTCAGCTGACTGTGAGTGTCCTTAACTGTGCCCTAAACTATAAACCAGGTGTAACAAAAAACACCAATTAACAAAAAAGATGTGTGCACAGGCTGAAGGTGAGGCACATGTACCGCCCCTGCAGCAGTCGGACTGCTCGGATCCGGGGTTGCTGTGGCTCGAGGGTCTCTGGACCCAGGGGCTTGGGGTCACCCGAAAGTAAAAGGGGGGCTATTTACAGGGGTTAATGTTCGTGACGCCACCCGTGGTTCGGGGTAAGGGGAGTACCGCCGCTGCTGATGGGAGTACCCGGGGGAGATGGAGTGGGGCAGCCAGATGACGTTCCCTCTACGGGTAGCGGAGGAGGCCCCGGGACTCTGGATGGTGAAGGTGTAGGGGAGTGTGTTGCAGATCAGGCAGGGAGATTCAGGGGAGAGTAGCGTACTCACTCAGGCCGTATGGATGTTGGTGCAACCATTAAGCGGACTCTGACACAGAAGTAAATCAAGTCTCTGGGTGCCGCTGCCGCTTTAGGGGGAGCTCGTCCAGGAATCTGTTCCCGTGGGTGTAGACTGTTCTGAGTGACCCCTCAGCCTGAAGCTTTCGGGGTCTCGTTCCCTATGGTTAGTTAAAGGAGCTTTACTCTCGATGGCTGACACTTGGGATCTCAGTGGGCCGCATAACCTGGAAAGCCCTATCCCCCTTGTTTTGTTGATGCCTTCGATCTCTGAGCTCTTGGGGAAACTTTCCTCCACAGGTTAATTATGAGGTTGCGTGAAGCTACTCCCTGATCTAGGGTCCAGTACGCTCGGTACCGGTTCAGTTATTAGATTTTCCGGTGCCGATCGTTCTCCCAAAATAAGTCTGAAACCCCTCTCTAATACCCTGCGACCGGGTTTCTGACTCCTCCGGTCCCAGACCATCGTCTGTGACATAGCCAATGTCTCCCAGGGAGCTCCAACTACCTCCAGCTCCTCACTCTCTGAGGGCTACCACTCAACTGACTCTGCCCCTCTCACCAGTCTGCCTGACTCCTTGGCAGGTGGCCCTGTTCCAGCTAGACCACCCACTGGTGTGCCTGACAGTGTGTGGTGTGAAGTGTGGCTAGGTTTTGAATGCTGATGGAGCAATACCAAAGTATAGGATCCCAGAACCATGGGGGTTGAGCTCTGCACCAAAAGAGAGAGGAGTGCAGTACCCTGTGACACCCTGACTAGTTCAGGGGCGTCACACACAGGGCTAAAGTCATGTTCACCATTCGTACACGGAAGATGGAGGAAATTGAAAGAAACCCAAAAAGATTTACGGAATAACCCCTCCAAATTTTAAATGAAACAATAAGAGGTGGGAAACTTTATTATTACAAGGGATGAAAGGCCTCTCTTATGATGAGAGGTTTGGAAAAGTTGGGCTTTTTTAGCTTAGAAAAAAACGACTCAGAGATCTAATTTATATATATATAAATACATGTGTGGTTAACACAAAGGAGAGGCACGTGACTTATTCCTTCCAAAGAGAATACTAAGGACCAGGCGGCACTCACTATGAGTGGAAGAAAGGCGATTCCGGCAGCTAAATAGGAAAGGGTTCTTTACAGTAAGAGCAGTCAGACACTGGATTGCCCTAAAGCAAAAGGTAGTAATGGCAGACACATAATGGCTTTTAAAAAAGGGCTGGCTATTGTCATGATTATAGCTTGGTTCTGAAGGGGTTAAGTCAGGTTGGAGGGGTCTGTTCGGTCGTGCCTTGTTCTGGGACTCTTGACGCTTTATTATTGTGTGGATACCTCCGGAATGCTCTGATTCCTGTGAGTTTACTCTGATCTTTCCTGTTACCCAGCCTACCTCTCCATGACCTCCGTTCCCCTAGTTCTGTCCTCCCATCCTGTCTACTTGACCCCAGTCCAATTTTGTGTCTCAACCTCCAACCCCTTCTCTATACTTACCTAATCTCCCGGCCTCCACCCTCAGTTACGTTCCCTTACTACAGCACTGCTCCCCTTCGGCTCCTGACGTGACCCCTTGGCTTCTGACCCCCTTTCTTCCATTTGACAATGGCTTGCTCACTCTCTTGGTTAGACGTGACATCCCAGTTTGACTATTCGGATGCATGTGCTCGATACCTATGGTGGGCTTTTTGTCTTACTGCACTTAGAAGTTTGATCTTCTCCGAGTCCCTGCGACCCCAAGTGGAAGCTACTTTCTTTAGCCCAAATGACATTGTGGGTTATAAAAAATCTAGTGACAGAGAATGCATAAGTGATGGAGAAAGGTTGAACGTCATGGACCTAAAGGCCGCTTTACATGCAACGACATCGCTAACGAGATGTCGTTGGGGTCATGGAATTCGTGACGCACATCCAGCCTCGTTAGCGACGTCGTTGCGTGTGAAACGCACGAACGACCATTAACAATCAAAATTACTCACCTAATTGTTGATTGTTGACGCGTCGTTCTATTCCCAATTATCGTTGCTGTTGCAGGACGCAGGTTGTTCGTCGTTCCTACGGCAGCACACATCGCTATGTGTGACACCGCAGGAACGAGGAACATCACCGTACCTGCATCCTCCGGCAATGAGGAAGGAAGGAGGTGGGTGGGATGTTCCGCCCGCTCATCTCCGCCTGTCCGCTTCTATTGGGCGGCCACTTAGTGACGTCGCTGTGATGCCGCACAAACAGCCCCCTTAGAAAGGAGGCGGTTCGCCGGCCACAGCGACGTCGCTAGGCAGGTAAGTACGTGTGACCGTTCTTAGCGATATTGTGCACCACGGGCAGTGATTTGCCCGTGACGCACAACCGACGGGGGCGGGTACGCTCGCTAGCAATATTGCTAGCGATGTCACTGTGTGTAAAGTGCTGTTTAGTCTTTTTTCAATCTATATAAATATGTAGCTACAGATTGTAGGGTCATTCTGGGGTCCACATAATGGTGTAATAATCAGACCCATATTTTGACGTGATTTGGAAGCCAATTACTTATCACTATAGTCTTTTTTAGCAATCTAATTCACATGCAACCTATTAGAACTTATTAATTATATGTGTGCAAAAATAGCAATAAAGATTACAATGTAATGAAAATTGGGCATACTTACCTCCTGTAAAGATAGAGGGTCGTCATTGTTAGAAGTTCATCCGGTGGACCCCAGTAATGTCATTCCAAGACTCTCTAATAATGTGTTCATCGTACAGTGAACATTTCTATGAAATTAGGATCTTATAAGATTTTATTAGTCTTCTTCACATTTAATTAATACCTTGTTATTGGTACAAATAGACTTGATATCTATTGTGGCCGCAGTAGTTCTTTAAGGTGGACTTTTATAATACTTTTTAGAGACATCTAGTGAACAGAACTAGCATCCTATAAATTTCCTTGAAGCCTGTGACAGCAGCATAGAAGCACTGACTGACTTATATTCATGAGATATTGCTTCTCAAGAAACTGGTAAGCTTCTGCCCAATGAATAATTAACTCAGCTCACAAGATGGCTGACTGCTCTTTGTAACTAACCAGTCTAATTTAACGTTTAGGTGTTTGGTGTAATTTAGTATATAGATTATTAGGTCTTGTCCCTTTTTTGTTACATTTGCCCCTAGCTAGCACTGCTGAATTGAACTAACCACATCAGCTCCTAGAAAGTCATATATACCAAGGTACAAAAGCAAGGCAGGCACACATCTAACAGCATTGTCATCACAACTTCAATAACTGAAGGTTTCGTTTTTCTATAATACGTATATAAACTTGCATTGTTAGCTTTTTGTGGCTTTAGCCAAGTTTTAAGATATTTTTCACAGCAAGAATAGGGTAACATGTTATTTTTGCTATTAAAATAGCAAAATCCTAACGGACTAGTAAGTTAATTAGTTATTAGGATGTATCAATAAATGTTTGGATCCCTCAGACAATGCTCCCATTACCACATCTTGCCGTTAGGTCAGTAGTATAGTTGCTGAGGGGAGCCAATCTCAACTGAATATGATGTTACTACTAGATATGAGCGATCCTGCCAAGGATCGGATCGGTTCAGGATAGCAGAACCCGCCTGAGATTGTTGATTGGATCGTCGATCCTAGCCAAACCCATTAAATTCAATGGGAGGCAAAAGTGATGTCTAGCAAAATGGCGTAGGAGGGCTGTAAAAGAAAGAAAATAAAAAAGGGTTAAAGCAATACATACTTATGTGTCTCCCCATGGCTGCAGTGCTACTTCCGGGGCCGATAATTATTCCTCATACATATTCACTGCTTTCCCCTTTCCCCTTCCACCGGCATCTCTGATTGACTGCCGTTGTGGTAGAGATAGAAGCCATGGGCAAGGACGCATAAAAGATGTCAACATCCTAGTGTATGCAGAGATGTGATGTCACTGCATTACTCTGCCTGCACCAGGATGCTGAATGTGTACTGGTTAGGATTCGGGGTTAGATGAGAATAGGTGAGGATATACAGTGTTTATTATAATGATGGCTGGACCATACATGTTAAGTGCATTTTACCTATTCTGCTCTCCCCAACTCCCAATTTTCTCGTAGATTGTAAGCTTGTGAGCAGGGTCCTCACTCCTACTGTAACTGAACTATGTGTGTTGAGATTGGGAACTCAAAAATGTCTGGATTTCCACAAAAGTGGTGGATGATCACAGATTTCTTTCCATATTGAAGAGAGACCCCATCACAAAAGCCATTCAAGTAAAGAAAACTTTCAAGGAAGTAGGTGTTTAAGTATATAAGTCTACCATAAAGAAAGGAGAGAGCAATACAGAGGGTTCACTACAAGGTGTAAATAATTAATCAGCCTTAAAAATAGAAAGTCCAAAGTAGACTTTGCCAAAAAAACATCTAAAGAAGCCACCCGGTTTTGGAAAAGCATTCTGTGGACAGATGAAACTAAGATCAACTTGTACTGAATGATGGGAAGAAAAAAGTATGGAGAAGGCTTGGAACAGCTCATGATCCAAAGCACATCAGTAACATCTGCCATCTCCTATCTCAGTAATGGGAAAGTCTTCACTGAATACAGATTTTACCTTAGAATTGAGAATTTTGATAATAACCTCAATTCTAGCAGACAAAGGAGCAGATTTGTGTGATAAGAAATATTACACAGTTACTTATTTTCATGTGTACTATTGAGTTTTTTAAATAAAAATTAAAATGATGGTAACACTTTAAGGCAGAAAGACCCACAAACACGCAACAACTGAAGTCTGCTGCAGTAAAGTCCTGACAAAGCATCACAAAGGATGAAACCCAGCATTTGGTGACGTCCATGGCTTCCAGACTTCAGGCAGTCATTGCCTGCAAAGGAATCTCTCCAAAGTATTGATGATTAATTTATGGTAAAGTTAATCTGTCCAATTACTTTTGAGCCCCTGAAATGAGGAGGCTTTAAAGAAAAAATTGTTGCTATTCCTAAATGTTACAAAGGATATTTTTATTCAACCCCTTTAATTTATCCTAAAAGTCTCCACTTCAATTGAATCTCAGTTGTTTAATTTAAAATCAGAAATAGCGGCATACAGAGCACAAATCACGAAGATTTGGTCACTGTCCAAATATTTCTGGACCTAACAATATATATTTTATATATACTTCTTTGTAAGTGACTTCTAATACTTTGTTATGTATAAAATACATTGAGTTACATATAAGCATGCAAGTGGATGTGTAATCCTTTGACCTCATTAACTTTCCTTTTTGCTTTTTTTCCAAGTTTCTGTAGACCCTGGCACTTAGATGGATGAGGCCTCCAGATTCCTTTCATACCTCCTTATTTTGGGGTAACCACAAGACAGAGAGACGCGGGGGAGTGTTTGTTATCAAGAGGTTTAGTGCATGGTGTATACACCGGTTTCTGCACCTTGGCTCCCTCCGACCTACACCCACCCTCTGTAAGCCATTTTCCCGAGGAGACGTATTTATTAATTAAGAGTTGGTAGCCATGACAACGTCTGGTAATTCCAACTTAATAAGGGTCCTGCAACATGCAGTGGCACCAGCCAGGCTTGTAACGTTGGTGATTACTTTATCTGCTGGTTTGGAAAGATGCCGGTGACATGAAAGCAGAGAGTTATAGACTTTGTAAAGGGAACTGTACTCATAAGATTTAACCATTTCCCCGTTTGATGGAGGAGAGCATTGGAACTGCAACACTAATAAAAAGTTTTATTGAAAGGTTATCACGAGGGTCGTGAGCATTTATAGAAGTATTCAAGGGTCAAGTATAAAACTAAACTATAAAATCAGTCAGTGGTACTGTTTGCCCTTTTGTAGACACATTTGAAGAAATTATTAAGAACTCAGTAGAAATAAGAATAAATAAGTGCTGTATTTTTGTCGCCAAAGGGTTCCGAACTACGATCACTGGGAATTTCCTTATCACTTCTTGTTTCATCACAACATGATGATTTGTCATCTGGCTGTCACACTACAACAATTAAAACAACAGCACAAACACTGGAGACACAATACAATGGAGGTCCCTGCCACTAGGAAGAGGGGCGAGAGGGCACCTCCTGAGCTCACCTCAAGCTGATTCCTCGGCTCCCTAGCATCCCTATACAGGTTCTTTCAACCTGTTGGCGAGCAGGATACTTTTGGCCCTCAGCAGGCCCTAAACTCACCCTGCCTAGTGACTAGGCCGACACGTTTACTAGACTCACCACTACAATGCGGAAACACAAGGGAATGTAAACAAACAGAGGAAATACCGTTACACAAAAGGATAAAGGTCGGCTTTTTGGAACGCTCAAACACAGCTCATTCCACCAAGGGGGGCCAGTATACAAATGAGTTTGTATCTTCAGCAGGGATTGCTGGGTAACACCTCTATTTAAACCTGAAGGGCGTGACTACAAAGCTACTGCAGCTGAAGCACTCAGATAGAGACTGCTGGAGAAGCTGCCAGCACTGAAACTGACATTAACCGTTTAGGCACCAAAGGAAACAAATCCACGTTTAAATGTGGATAACCAGATGGAGATGAGAGGCTACAGTCCGGAAGCTGTCACTAGTCTCCAGAAATAAGGAGATGACCGTGACATTGGCACCATGTGATCATCTATAGCCCAAGACTGAGACAGTAATTATTAGAATTTATTTTTACATTGTTTAGTCAGCAGAACATGATTTTTATATTGAAAGCCCCTTTCAAATTAAGAACAGATACAAATACTGTTCTCAGTAACCAAGGAGAACAGTCACTAAAATTAATATTCCCGGTCCATGAACCATCTGATAAAGGGATCTTGCACATCCAAAGACATTTTGAAGTGTCCAAAACACCTGCATTTCCGAACTCCAGTCCTCAAGAGCCAAAAACAAACATGTTTCAGGATTTCATGAGCATTGCACAAGTGTTGGAATCATCACCTGTACAGATGATTAAGTTATTATCTGTGCAACACTGAGGAAATCCTGAAAACATGCACTGTTGGTGGGCGTTCAGGACTTGAGTTGGGGAACACTGCTCTTCACTACTTGGTTCCATACTATTAGCTATTTCTTTACAGCTGAATGGTTGCTGTTAAGTCCATTTGACTGCACAATGGCACAATAACACTGTATTGCCACTAGGGACAGCTTTATACACTTGTGCAAATAGAGGCAAACTCCCAAATACAGAGATTTAGTCATCTATACTACAGCAAAATCATACCCTTAGCCTCAGAATACTCTCAGAGTTATTTATAATGTCTACAATTGTGTTTGGGATACTGGCAGTGTAGTTGTACCTATTGTACCTTTGTATGTTTGTACTTGATTTTATTTAGCTGAATGTGGCAGAAAACAAAAAACATACAAATTAAAAGGGTAATCTACATACACTATTTGAATAAAAGTATTGGGACACCTACACATTACACGTACTTGAACTTTTATGACATCCCATCCTAAATTCTTAGGCATTTAGTTGGGTCTCATTTTACAACTATAAAAGCTTCTACTCTGATGGGAAGATTTTCTACTTTCTATTATAAAGAGGGCAGCGTGGGGTATATTATGGAGAGGGGCAGCGTGGAGGGTATATTATGGAGAGGTGCAGTGTGAGGGGGATATTTTGCAGAGAGGCAGCATGGAGGAAATATTATGAAGAGGGGAAGTGTAGTGGGAATATTATGGAGAGGGGCAGCATGGAGGACCTTATGGAGAGAGGCAGTGTTGGGATATTATGGAGAGAGGCAGTGTGGGGGGTATATTATGGAGAGGGGCAGTGTGGAGGGACATTATCTAGAGGGTTAGGGTGAAGGGATATTATGGAGAGGGGAAGTGTGGGGGGAGATTGTGGATAGGGGTAGCATGTTGAAATATATAGATGGGAAGGTATATTATGGAGAGGGGCAGTGTGGGTGGGATATTTGGCAGAGAGGCAGCATGGGGAAGTATAGAGAGGGGCAGTGTATGGGGAATATTATGGAGAGGGACAGTGTGGGGGGACATTATGGAGAGGAGCAGCATGGGGGGTATATTATGAAGAGGGGCAGTTTGGAGGATATTATGGAGAGAGGCAGTGTGGGGGGTATATTATAGAGTTGGGCAGTTTGGAGGATATTATGGAGAGAGGCAGTGTGAGGGGTATATTATGGAGTCGGACAGTTTGGGAGAATATTATGGAGAAAGGCAGCGTGGGATATATATTATGGAGAGGGGCAGTGTGAGGACATTATGTAGAGGGGCAGAGTGGGGTGTATTATGGAAAGAGGCAGTGTGGGGGTTATATTATGGAGAGATGCAGTGTGAGTGGGATAGTTTGCTGAGAGGCAGGGTGGGGGAAATATTATGGAGAGGGACACTGTGGGGGTATTTTGGAGAAGGTCAATGTGTATGTGAGTGGAGATATTTTGTGAAGGAAGCACAGAAATTGCTTATTCAGGGGCACAGCATGGGAGATATTTATATTTATGTGGTAGTATAATGATACTTTTATTTTTAAAGGCACTGTGTCGGGAAGTGCTGCTGAAAACCGAAGAAGAGGGAGGTCTGGGCATGAAATCTCATCATGGCTTCTGTACTATATGGAGACAAAAGGGATGGAAATGACTCTGATCAGAGCAGATGTATTTTTAAGATACCTGTATGTAAATTTTTATTTGTGATCTTATCAGTACTGTGGTTCCTGTATGGTCTGCAGTCTGATAATTACTGATAACAACTCCCATGATCTCCTTATCATTATTAAAGACAAACTGTAAGTTGTAGGTTCATGGGATACAATTCACATGGGGCTAAGCTTGGTGATTCAATTTATTCATGTACTGATGAAGGTTCTGATTATGCATTCATGTGCTGCTGGTGCTTTTGGCACTGCACTCATGTGCTGACAGTGGTTCTGGCACTGCATTTATGTGCTGATGGTGGTTCTGGTGCTGCATTCATATGCTGATGGTTCTTCTGGAGCTTCATTGATGTACTGATGGTGCTTCTGGTCCTGGAATCATGTGCTAAAGGTGGTTCTGGTGCTGTATTCATGTGCTGACAGTGGTTCTGGCACTGCATTAATGTGCTGATGGTGGTTCTGGAGCAGCATGTATGTGTTGACGATGGTTTTGGCTCTGCAGTTATGTGCTGATGGTGGTTCTGACCTTGTACATATTTAAAAATCCAAAACAAGCTTCCTGGCTATGTGAAAACTTAAAATTCTCAAAAAAATTTGTTTTGAGGATATGTAGAGAATTTGGTGAGATTATGTTCAGTTTCTGCTCCAAAAGCAGTGTAAGTTAGCATATTTATATAGTTTACTCACTTAAATAGTGCTAATAATTCTGCAGGCCTTTATAGAAGTGATTGCCACTTTCCCCATTAGCGTTCACAATTTACATTCACTATTAGTATGTCTTTAGAGTGTGGGAGGAAATCTGAGCACCCGGAGGAAACCCACACAAACACAGGGAGAACATACAAATTCCTTGCAGATGTTATCCATGGTGGGATTTAAACCCAGGACCACAGCACTGCAAGCCTGCAGTGCTAACAACTACTGTGCTGCCTTCATATGATGTGCATACATATTTTTTTTCTAGCAGAAACTGCACTAAACATTTTTATTTATAACTGTTTTCTGCACTGTTGTGCTTTTCATGTTAACTTATTACTTTATAAAACAATAAAAAGATTTTATTTGGAGCAGAATCTCTCCAAATGCTCCTCAAATATTCAAAACTTGGGTGTATTGATATATTAATGTACTGATGGTGGTTCTGGTGATGTATTCATGTAAGTACCCCTTACATGAGGCTTTCTGCTCACATCCTCTTGATGTATGGATAGGTCCTTTTTGTTATAAAAAAAAAAAATTGCTATTGTAACTGGTGTCTATAATTGTCTGCATCTCTGACATCACATCAACAGCGCTGTAGCCAATCAGTTAGCTGCTGAGCTCATTGATTGGTTGCAGCGCTATCAGACTTGAAGAGAATGAAAGAAGCTGTATATATTTCTCTTCAAACAAATAATGCAGGGAATTGATATCCACCCCAGAAACCCACTTTGAGTGTATATGCACACAAGGTATTTTAAAACCATGGCGTTTTTTTCGCGAACCATCTTCTTTGTAGTTTTACAGTCGTGTCCTGGACATTTTATCTATGGTTTCGGTCATCTTCGGGTTTTTTTTTAGTGTTTTCCCATTGTTTTTGTTACATATTTTTTACTGTGCTTTTAAGAAAAATGGTAAAACAAAAGATGTCCAGGCATCTTCCAAACCATCCCATTGATCTGCATTGTAAAATACAGAGTGTCTTCCGAGTGGAAAACGCCAGAAGAATGGAGCGGTCACTTCTTTTAACCAATTGATGGTTTTTAGAAACCTGAAGTGGTTAACATGCTCAAATGCCTGAACATATGCACAGCAAGTTGTTCATATGTGAGAAAAATATATATTTTATTAAAATATTCTACATAATAAAGGTAGTATATACATTTGGTATTGTCGCCATTGTATTGGCTAAATAAAGATAACATGTCAGTTATATCTATTGGTACTTATTGGCATTAAACCACCACTCTGGTGTGTCTTTTATTTCAGAGCTGAAGTTCATAGAAGTTCATAGAAAATAGCTTTTCACATGATAAAGTGCGCAGTGCACTTTACTAATCGAAGTTCCCTGCTCCTAGTATTATACTTACCAGCCACCGTCTTCAGCTCTTCCCAGCGCAGCTTCATTCCTGCAACGCTATCTTGTGACCACAACTCCTGATTGACCGTAAGTCAAAGGTAATGGTTACAAACGCTCAGTGTAAGTGTATGATAGCCTCGTTGTCATCTTGTTCTGGTTTCTCATAAAATTGTATTGAATAGTGACCTCCAGGTCATCCAGCAAACACTGGAGTGATCCAGTAGGTCACAAACTGCTGCAGACCAACCGTAGCGGCGCAGAGAACACATGAAGATGGCGGCAAGTAAATATAACACTAGGCTCAGTGATCTTAGATTTGTGCAACCTCTCTAGCGGTAAAATTAAAAAAAATAAAAACACTGGAGAGGAGCTCAATTTTTATTGCAGTAAACCTTACTATTTATAACTGTTCTTTGCGCTATTGTGCTTTTATGATAACATGACTTTTTAAAACAGTAATCAAATGTTCTTATTTACTGGGGTGGTTTAGATGCAGTCAATTATTATATTTTATTAAATTACTCTGGCCTTTAAAGTAATGATCTACAACTTCAAACTGATCACCTACCTGTAGAATAGGTCATAAATATCAGTTCAGGGGGTATCTGCCTCTGCATCCCTGCCCCTCAGCTATATAGAGAGGCTGTAGAACTATTTAGAGCGCAGCATCCTCTTCATTATCTATGAGACCCAGCTCATTATGGAAAACAGCAGCTCTGCCAGGTCCTGCAATAAATAGGACTGAGCTGTAAGACTGCTGAGACCCAAAAAACCCAAACAAATGTCCCACGTAATAACCACACGACACAAATAACTTCAACCATAACTTTACTCGAGAGGTAGGTAAACATCAACACTTTTTTGTTGATGGGGCTGGCCACGGCTCATAACATCAGGCCACCAGCCTGGTAAAACCTTTAATGACGAAGTGGTGTGCTCCGACCGGACTCCTGATTCCAAAGCATCTTCATAATTAGCCTGTAAACTGCCGCGACTTGGTAAGGCACATCTTACATTAAACAATTAAATACAGAGGGAGGGAGGGTGGGAGATGATCTCCAGGTCTCACGAGGAGGAGAGGCCAGAACAGGAAAGGCAGGAGAATTTAAGGAGCCTGGAATGGGAGGGAAAAGGTGCATCATAAAGTGGAGGAAACAATGGGGTTATCACGTGGGACAGGATTAACCCTTTGTAACATACACAGGGCATAGCAGTCAGTGGGCACGCAGGTGAGAAAACCCGGAGTGCCCCACAGACTGCCGAGACCCAAAAAACCCAAACAAATGTGCCATGTAATAACCACACGACAGATAAATAACTTCAACCATAACTTTACTGGAGAGGTAGGTAAACATTGGCACTCAAATCTTTTTTGTGGATGGGGTCGGTCACAGCTCACAACATCAGGCCACCGGCCTGGTAAAACCTTTAACGACAAACACACACAGGGCACAGCAGTCAGGGGGCACGCAGGTGAGAAAACCATATATTATATAGTCATGTTACACTCACGTCACTTTATGTAACCTACAAGTACACACATATATTACACATTCACCACTCGACAAGTGGGCTTGAGTACCTTCGAAGGCCAGGGTGGAATGTGAGTCCTAGTCCAGCCCTGCCGAAGGTTAGGTTTCTTACAGATTAGTCACCTTCTCCCAGAGTCTGGGAGGTCTCCTCTTTTTCTCGGATGATCCAGAAGAGTTGGCATTTCTAATAAAAAATTACACTTGGTAAGTAGGCTGTTAGGTAAACCTTTATCAAACATCATTATATTTCCTTTATTTGAATGATTTTGCTTTCAATAGAATTGATTGTGTTTTCAATAACACATTGAATAATGCAGAACTCACAATATTATACCGCTCATACAAATATAAATTGCAGTAAGTAATCATTGATTTTATTTATATAGTACTAATGTATTAGGCAGTGATGAGGAAATAATGTATTCATGTATATTATTTTCTGGCCTATGATCACCAGGCTGCTATAAGCACCCGGCATAATATTTTGTCCTGCGCACTTATATTTTAAAATGATGACATTAAAATTACTTCCTGATTAATCGCAGCTAGGAAGCTACTACATCCGTTAGTTTGAGCATCTGATTTATGCAGCTTCATATTGTTCATGTGTAAGGCACAGTCTATCTACTAATGGTTTATTACTGCACCCAACCACAAAGTTAACATAATAAATGAAGAAAAATACAAGGTTTCATGCTTTGTGTAACTCTGGCACCCATACCATCCCCCTGCTTTTCTTCAATATGACGCACTGGACTCTTGTGCAACATCCTGAGGTTTTAGCACTGGAGAACAGAAAGTGGGAAGAAGGATGCAAGTGAGGGTGTATAAGGGTACCAGAGGTTTGGTATCTATGTGACAGAAGTACACAAGAACGAGAACAAAGCCAATCAGCACCAGTCATTCTCCCCAGTTACATAATATACTGCTATGGACAGAGTCATTTAAGGCTGAACTGGTCTGACACTGGTTCTTTCTGGAGTAAAACGAAGTGTACAGTCACGAGAAAATCAAAGTAAAAAGTTATTTCTCCTTTATTACTTGATTATAATCAATGTGTCCAACTATCAATAAGTACTCCAGAGTGGGAGCGAATTACAACACCCATCTGTAACATGTAAATGAGAAGGTGTATTGACTCGTACGTATAGAAATTGATAGCTGATATTGTGGCTTAGGTTTGCTTCCCTAAAACCAAGGCAGTCTAAATATTGTAGCTGTAATATGCATCTTAAGGCCGTCTTCACACATCCATGTCTCTGGTACGTGTGACATCCGTTTTCATACGTACCGTAGACATGGACACACATAGGCCCATTAAAATCAATGGGCTTGGTCACATACCTGTGTTTTCCGTGACCGTGAGCCCGTGTGGACCACACGTATGTCTGTATGCTCCACACAGTGACATGTCCATTTTTTGATGGTACATGGACCTTACATTAATGTGATCCAGGTGACATCAGTGTGACATGTACTGGAGAAATCACGGATGACATAAAAATAAAGATTTTTTTATACTTGCCTGTCTCCAGTGCTGCTGTCTCTGTCTCTTCTATTGCTTCCGGGCCTGATCATTATACTCATGAATATTCACTGCAATGATCGTGGACCAAGAAGTAACAGTAGCGTGGAAGACAGCAGTATCGGTGACAGGTAAGTATGCCAGCTCATGCTATCCATGTGCTATTGTGCCGCCCCAGGGCTATGGGGTACTCGGTCCCAGGCGATGTATTGCTGGGGAGATGTCATTGGGTGGCCGTTGCCCAATTCTGTGACCCTGGGGTTCGCTTTAAAAAGGGGAAATATTTACAGGGGAGATGAAATAAAAGTTTTTGTCGTGACACCATTTGCGAGTTGCGACTATTTAAGTGGAGCCGCCGCTGCACAGTTATCACTACTGGGGCTGATGTTGGTGGCAGCCTGGATGTTGGGTCCTCTGCAAGTAGGGCCAGGCACCAGATGATGTTCTTGGGCGCGGAAAGAAGGTAGGCCACACAAGGGATTGCAGTGTAACTGGTTTCTTTACTCACAGCGTTGTTATGGCTGGTAACCCGAGGAAGGCTGGTCCTGACCACTGGCCACCTTAGTCCCAGTGCTGGTGTTGTAACCTGGTGGCTTCTTTCCCCTGCACCTGTCTCTGGTTGGTTTGTCCCCGTGGCTTGGAGCATCTGGGGGTCCCCTCCTTGTAGTCTCTCAGTCTTAGTCCGTATAACAGGTAGCTTGAACCCTGTGGGGTTGGTTTCTCGTGTCCTGTTCCCCGGTTCTCCCATTGCTACTGTGTCCCGAACTTTACAGTCAGTGAGGTCCTGGACGGTCCCCTCACTGTGCAGATTTTGTCAGGTCTGCCTGGAGAGTTTGCCTGACCTAGGATTCTGTAACCCGTTGGTGCTATGGTTCCGAGAGTGCATCATTATACTCCACCGGCAACCACACGCCTGGGCCCTCAGGTCACCGTTACATTCACTTGTCAGTGCGGTTACGTCTGTCTCCTCTCACTTCCACTTACTGACTGTCTGACTCCTCCCCTCTGATTGTCGTCTAGTGGACCGTATCAGTTCCACCCCTAGGTGGCCATCCATTCGATCCAACCCTAGCTCTTCACCAGTCTTTGGAAATGGGAAAAACAGGAATTTAAAATGAATGTTTTGCTGTTATCGGCACTGGTCTTCTGGGTCCCTGGGGTAGGCCGTGCATCTTTGACAGGATGCAGTACCTTGGTACTACATTCTCCTTTGGTTAATAACAGCACGTCCTCGAGCTGCAAAAGTGACACAGGTTAACACTTTTAATGCACATTTTCAAACATCAACTTTTTTCCCACACATGGGAGGCACTTCCTTAAACGTTTCTAAACCTGCAGTACTCTTCCCATCAACCACCACCCAAAGGTCCTGGTCCCAAAGCCCCTAGGAGGCATGTCACCGGTTTCCATGGTGACTGGGTCTCGGCCACCTTTGCCGCAGACCCTTCCTGTGACCTTTTCCTCTCCTTGCTGGTGGAGTCAATGAGAGTCCTTTTTGTAAGGTTGTACTCTGATTGTAGCCACAATTGGTGCAACTATTTACAGACAAAAGTTTTTACTGCTGCCAGTCCTGCAATTTTGGTCCATGTTTATCAATTATTTTTTTTTTTTCAATCCAGGTTAATCAACATTTACATTTTTCAACCACCCTTACTTTCTATATTTACACTATAATTTACATTATAACATTTATTTTACTCATTTTGTGTTTTGGGCACCTATTTTCTGTACCTGAGCGGGGGCTGACCTAGGTTGCTACGACTAGACCTACGTAAATCTCGTGTCTCAGCTGGTCTCTTTTGTGCTCTGGTGTCTGGTGCAAGTGTCCCTCTAGTGTCTGTAGGTGGACTAAGTGGCTGTCTGTGACTTCTCAGTCTTCTGGTTAAATTGACAGATATACTGCTTGTAGACTCTTCTGGTTCTGCTACAGCAGATGGCTCTTCTGGAACTTGAATTATCTCTGCCACTTGTTGTGGGAAAGTAATCACTGGTACAATTATGGCTCCATTGTACTCAGGCCAGTTCTCAGGAAAATCTTCAAGTATTGTATGTATCACCTTTTCTTCCTGTTCTGGTACTTGAGGTGTACTGGGAACTTCTTCCTTGGGTCTCAATTGCTCTGGACATTTCTTCAAATGATCCCTTGATACTGTGGACAAAGTTTTTCCCTTATCTTTGCTGAGCACGCAAACTTTCTTGTTGTCAGAATTAGAAGGTAGCACAGTGTAGGGTTTTGCTTCCCACTGATCATTGAGTTTGTGGACTTTTCCGTTTTAGAACGATTTCTCCAGGTGATAAGGAAAAAGCTTGTGCATTCTTGTTGTAATCCTTCTCTTGTTTTTCTCAACTCTGATTTAAACTTTTTTCGATACATTTCTGTATTCTTCTGTACTGTGTTTGACGGTTAGAATCCCAATCTGCATCTGATGAGTCCATTTCTGGTATAACAACTCCCATTTCAAGATCAACTGGTAATCTTCCAGGCCTTGCTATCATTAGAAATGCTGGCATACAGTTCGTTGAACGAACATAAATGTTGTTGTACATATCAAGTCAGGTAGTATTTCGGGCCACATGTTCCTTTCTTCTAATGGTAAAATCTTCAACAGGTCAATGACCTGGTTCATCTTCTCACACATACTGTTTGTTTGTGGATGGTAAGGTGTAGTGCACATCTTTTTACAGCCATATAAATTACAGAACTCTTGAAATATTTCAGCTTTGGATGCAAAACCCTGATCTGTTAATACCTGTCCATGCGGTCTACAAAAGTGAGCCTGAAAGGTTTTTGCAGCAGTTCAATCTCTAATGGCTGCTTGGTGACAATGGGCCGCAGCGGTGTCCTTTGACTGTTGCGGTCTTTCCTTCTCAGTGCACAGGAGCACAGTTTCTGCACCATTTTTCTACAGAGGTTCTCATTCCAACCCAGTAAAACTGGTCACGCAGCAATGCTTCTAGCTTCTTCTATCTGAAGTGTCCTGCTCGATCGTGGTAGGCTTCCAACACCATCTGGACGTGGTTTTTGGGTAATACCACTTGACATACCCTTTTATGGGTTTTAGGGTTGGTAACACTTCTGCACAGTTTACGTCGATGGATACACAGCCTGCTCCTCTCTCTCCACAGGTGCTGAGCTTCAAGTGGAGCATCAGGTTCGGGGCACGAACCCGGTTGGGTAATCAGTTCTTTGACTAACTTCACTGCAGGGTTACCATCCTGGGTTTCCTTTCAACCGTGATTAGGTAGCGGGTTCAATGCAGCCTCTTGATGCTTTTTACAGGATTGTTGATACTGGGAGGTGCTAAGGCGGTGGAAAGCTAGCAACTCGATCTCTTCTAGCTCATCCACACCTTCTCTCTCCTTTGGTAAGTGAGGCATCCTGGATAATGCATCTGCATTGGCGTTCTTGCGCCCAGCCCGATACTTGATGGTGAAATCATAATTCGTTAGCCGGGCCACCAAACATTGCTCCAGTACACCTAATCTTGCCATATCCAGGTGGGTCAGAGGGTTATTGTCTGTGAAGACGATGAATTTCGCGGCTGCAAGATAGTGTTTGAATCATTCGGTGACAGCCCAGACTAAGGCCAGGAACTCCAACTTGAAGGAACTGTAGTTTTCAGGGTTCCTTTCGGTAAGACGGAGCTTCCTGCTTGCATAGGCAATCACTCGTTCTTTGCCGTTCTGTACTTGAGATAGCACAGCTCCCAATCCCATGTTGCTGGCATCGGTATACAGCACAAAGGGAAAATTGTAGTCAGGGTACGCCAGAATCTCATCACTAGTCAGGGCCCACTTCATCTGTCTGAAGGAGTTCTCTTCTCCTTCACCCCATTAAAATGGAGGACCAAAAGTCTTGCCCTTCTTGGCCTGGCCTACCAGGTGTTCTTGTAAAGGCGCTACCATCTTCGTATAGCCCTTTATAAATCTCCTGTAGTATCCTACCAGGCCCAGGAACTGACGTACCTCTTTGACGGTGGTCGGTCTTGGCCAACTCTTGATGACTGTAATCTTTTCTGGGTCTGGCGCCACTCCTTCTGCGCTGACCATGTGTCCGAGATACTGAACCCTGGGTTTCAACAGATGACACTTCGATGGTTTCAACTTCATTCTGTACTTTGACAATGCCTCAAATACCTCGGCTAGATGTTCCAGATGTTCATCGTAGGTTTTAGAGTATACGATCAAATCATCCAGGTAGAGCAGTACTGTCTCGAAGTTGTGGTGTCCTAGGCAGCATTCCATCAACCTCTGAAATATGCCGCGTGCGTTACAGTGTCCTAGCGGCATGGTGTTGAACTCACACAGGCCCATTGGTGTGGTAAATGCAGTCTTCTCCCGGTCCTCTTCTGCCACAGAGACTTGCTAATAGCCACTGGTGAGATCTAGAGTGGAAAAGTAGTTAGCAGCCTTCAGTGCAGCCAGGGATTCTTCTATGCAGGTTAGCGGATAGGCATCCTTATGTTTTATTTGATTGATTTTCCTATAGTCCACACACATTCTCATGGTGCCAGCCTTCTTTTTGACTAGAACCAGCGGAGCTGCCCAGGGGCTACAACTATCTCTAATAACCTCAGCCTCCTTCATGTTCCTCAACATCTCCTTGTCACACTGGTAATGCGTAGGTTGTATAGGTCTTTATCTTTGTTTAATAGGGGGATGATTTCCTGTTGGTATGTGATGGTGCACCTCTTTTATCTTTCCAAAGTCTAATGGATGCTTGCTGAAAACTTGTTTGTATTCCTGCACTACCCGGTAAACCCTGTGTTTCTGGTGTGAAGAGGTGGAATCAGTACCTACATGCACTTCCTGACACCAATTCTCTAATTGTTTTTGGGGACTGTCAACTTCTGCCTGTTCTGATGGGGTCAGGGATTTTACTGTCTGGATGGAGTCATCTATTACAGTGAACAATTTGCCAATGGTAGCGTACCTGGGCAATTTAGTTTCCTCTTCTCCACAATTCTACACTATCCGGATGTCACACTCATAGGACAGGGACTGCACAAGTGGAACACACACATGGACACACGCACACACATACACACCTTCACCACGGTCCGTAGTAAAAACGTTTGTGATTTGCATGGACGTATTATGGGGGCCTAATATTCATTTTTTCTGATTGTGATACTATATAAACTTCTCTTGTAAAAAAACAAAACATACAATCATGAGAAAACCTAATTACACCCCTAGAGGACATAGACGGAAAAGGGCCCCATGTGCAAGAACAGTAAATGGGCCCTTTGCAGTCCAGTAGATCATGAAAATGTGCAATTTTACCTGCTTTGGAGGTAGAAATGGGCCCCTCTACCCCTTGGTCCCTTGTGCGGTTGCACCAGCTGCACCAATGATATGTCCACCCTGGAATTACACATTGAATTGTATGTTTTTACATATAACAAAGTCAGCATCTGGTCCTTAGAAGGTCTTAAAATTAGGTATAAAAAACTTCAAAATGAACAATAACACATTAAAACTACACTGTGTCATTATTTAATTTACAAAAACTAAGTCAAATTGCAAGAGCAGTGTGTGAAAAAATAAGTACATCCTCGCTGATTCCATAGGATTTAAGAAGTAAGTGGCAGCCAAGTGCTGTTTATTAAACCTCCTTGATTAATTGTTCTTCAGCAAGTGTGATCAGTCCACCTCTATAAAAGCAGAAGCTTTAGTAGTTTGCTGATCTCAAACATTCAGGCGTGTGTTAACATAATGCGAGAGAGGAAACTCAACAGCAATGATGATAGAGAAGCAATTGTTGCCGCATATATATCTAGATTGCCGATTTGGAGTCTATCAATCTGCAGTTAGAAAGGGTATTCGCAAATTAAAAACATTCAAAACAGTTGACAATCTTCCTAGTATGAACATCCCAGCAATTTAACCCCAAAATCAGAGCGTGCAATGCTAGTAGAATTTGCAAAAAGTGCACATCAGCACAGGCACCTCATACTAAGTGTGGTGGAGGGTGTGGTGGGGTAAAGGGGGCTTTACACGCAACGACATCGCTAACGAGATGTCGTTGGGGTCACGGAATTCGTGACGCACATCTGGCCTCGTTAGCGACGTCATTGCGTGTGAAACGCACGAACGACCGCTAACGATCAAAATTACTCACCTAATCGTTGATCATTAACACGTCGTTCTAATCCCAAATATCGTGGCTGTTGCAGGACGCAGGTTGTTCGTCGTTCCTGAGGCAGCACACATCGCTACATGTGACACCCCAGGAACGAGGAACAACACTGTACCTGCATCCTCCGGTAACGAGGTAGGCGTCACTTTCTTTCGTCTCCTCTCTGCCCCTCCGCTTCGATTGGACGGCTGCCGTGTTACGTCGCTGTGACGCTGCACAAACCGCCCCCTTAGAAAGGAGGCGGTTCGCCGGCCACAGCGACGTCGCTAGGCAGGTAAGTACGTGTGATGGGTCCTAGCGATGTTGTGCGTCACGGGCAGCGATTTGCCCACGGCGCACAACCGACGGGGGCAGGTACTTTCACCAGCGACATCGTTAGCAATGTCGCTTTATATAAAGTGGCCTTAAGAATTTTGGCTTGTTTAGCAACCACAGGGCTTGGACATCTTGCAGTCATTGAGTCAACTATGAACTTCTCTGTAAAGTATACTAGAGCCAGAGTTATGGCCATCTATCCAAGCATTAAAGCTCGGCTAAAACTGAGTCATGTAACAAAACACCTGAAAATCTACTTTAGAATGCCTGAAGAAGAAAATATACAAGATTTCGCAATGGTCCAGTCAAACTTTACACATTCAGTCCAATTGAAATGCTGTAGCACGACCTTAAGAGAGCCCACAATTTCAATGAATTTATTGGAACAAATATTGTAAAGGAATGGGCCAGAATGCCTCTAGAATGAATGTGACAGACTGATAAAGTCAAACGGATAGCAAATACTACAAGTTATTGTTGTTAAACATGATTCTACAAGCTATTGACTCATGGGGTGTACTTACATTTTACACACTCTCTGCATTTTGGTCAATATTTTTGTCAAATAAATAAAGACAGGGTGTAATTTGTCACATGTGTTTTCTTCTGAGGTATATATTTACCTAATTTTAACAATTTTTAAGTTTTTTTTAATGTCCTGTTATTTCAAGCCAGATAATTCAAAGAGGGTGTACTTAGTTTTTTTTTAAAAAAAGAATGATCACCGAACATATATGAACAAACCGCAGAGTTTTTTGAAAAGTCTAGTCATGGATAATTCTTATCCTTAGTGTAGTCTAGCTTCATGCAAAAGTTCTGTCATTCCAAAGTAAAATAAACCACAGTCAAGGAAACAAAACTGCGGTTCTCAACATTACAAAACACTATATGTCTACTTTTGATTTCTGAAAAAAAGACAAAAAAAATTATGAAAAAAACCCCAAGGTATGGTCTTCCCCAAATTAGATCACCAACCAAAGTGAAGCTGGGTTCTGGTATTTTCAGAGTGGGGAGGCCCATGGTTATTGAGCCTTCCCCATCCTAAAAATAGCAGGCTGCAACCACTCCAGAAGTGGTGAATCCACTAGATGCGCTAATCCTGGCTCTTCGACTTGGCTCTTCTTGTTGCCCTGGTGCGGTAGCAAACAGGATAATGTATGGGGTTGATGCCAGCTGTGAATCAAGCCATTGTATTAGTAATGGGAGGGCGTCTAGCAGACACCCCATTACTGATACAGTAGTTGACCATGGTAAAAAAAATAATGAAAAATATTTTATTTATAATAACCCCCAACACCAGAACTCATTCATCAATTTATTTGAAAATATGTGACGCCCTGGACTATTTGGGTCGTCACAGGGTTCTGCACAATCTGCCCTCCTCGTGCACGACTCAAACCCCCATAGTTCTGGGTCTCCATCCTGCAGTACTGCCTTCACCAGCATTCACAAATCCTAGATACACTTTGCACAACAACTGTCAGGCACACCAGTGGGCTGCTTATGCAGGAATAGGGCCACCCACCTAGGGGTCAGACAGTGAGGTGGGAGGTGTCAAGCTAGTTCAGTGGTAGCCCTCGAGCTGTGAGGAGCTCTGAGGAAGCTGGGAGTTGGAGCTCCCAAGGGAGAAGTAAACTAGGTCGCAGACGGTGGTCTGGACCTAAAGGAGTCGGACCCCCAGTCGCAGGAGATTGAGGCAAGGTGCCTGGAACCCGTGAAGAAGGACAGTCAGCAGCCTGCTCCTATCACTGGTCCAGGACCGAAGGCACGTCGGGGTACACGGACCCTAGGTCGGGGAGAATCTTAAGGCAATCCGGTAATTAACCTGCGGAGGACAGGGCCTTTATGGACTGTTCCCACCAAGCTCAGAGATCGGGGGCACTAGCGCAATGAGGGGGATAGGGCTTTCCTAGCAAGCGACCCACTGAAATCCCAAGCGTGAGCTCCTGAAAGCAGGGTCTTTCACTTAGCCATAGTGGGGAGCAGGGCCCAGAAAGCTCCAAGCTACCGGGCCACAATGGACAATCTAAACTTTTGTGCCAGGAGGCAGGTTACGGACCACCAGGCAGTGCTGCAGGAGATGGGACCCGGACGAGCTCCCCTCGAGAGGCAACGGCAGTCAGAGACTTGGTTTACCCTGTTGTCAGCGTCTGCTTCATTGCTGAGTGAGTACCTGACTAACCCCTGCACTGCATCCCCGCATCACCATCCAGAGTCCCAGGGCCTACCCCTAACCATGGAGGGTAATGTCATCTTGCTGCCCCACTCCATCACCCCAGGTACTCCCAACGGCAGCGGAGGTACTCCCAATTACCATACACCACGGGTGGCGTCAAGCTATACCAAATCCCCTGTAAATACTCCCTTTTCCATTTGAGTGTGGCCCCTAGCTGCCGTGTCCGGAGACCCTTGAGCCACGAGTAATCACCACCCCCGGATACGAGCGGTTCGATCCGCTGCAGGGGTGGCACAAATATAAAAGTCCTTTAAGTTCCGCCATAATCCACAAGGAGGTCCCACGCCATTTCTCTAAAGAGGAAAGTATGTCCGCCACATATAACCAGCATCTTCTATACATGAGGTGATGTAACGGTTTCCAGCAAGCACACTGTATAACACTTCCAAACAGTAGCAGTAGTAGATGAAAGGCTTACAGAATAACATAGAACAGAACACTGTACCTTATCATGCAGTGAGGTGAAGGGAAGGGGTGAATCCTGTACTTGATCACTTCTCTCCACTGTCCTTCTGCTGCACAGCAGAGTTTGCTTTTAACTGTACTGGCTATTCCCCCACTCCTGACAGTCTCTTTCCTGGACTGGCTGACCTCTGTAGCTTGACTCTTCTCAGGATACATACACTACTTATTCTGAATACTGCTCCTACTTTGCAAAGAGACAAAAACACTTCATTTCTTTTGCAGAGAGGCAAATACACACTCAGTGCTTCCCAATATCCATTGGGCACTGCTGAATACTTCCTGTCTCCTGCTGTAGCCTTAAATACAGAGTTGCTGGATGATTTTACATAATCTCTTCAGTTCCTACTTGTCACACAAACATAAATATAAAAACAGAAAAGTATTAAAGAAAAAAGACTAGAGACACCCTCATTCACCGATTTATTACCCATCAAAACTCTTATCCAGTCCGTTGAAGTCCTAAGGAGCTTCCATACCATTCCCAGACTCACTGTCTCAGACTATGAAGCAAAGAATGTTCCCCGTAGACTGGGACATCAGCCACTGCTGGCTCTAAAGGGGGCTTTACACGCTACGATATTGTTAATGTTCTATCGTCGGGGTCACGTCGTTAGTGACGCACATCTGGCATCATTAATGGTATCACAGCGTGTAACACCAGCGACCTTAAACGTCCTCCAAAGTGGTGAAAATCGTTCACCATGGAGTGGTCGTCCTAAAACCAAAAATTGTTAATGGCTGTTTATAGATGTTGTTCTTTGTTCCTGTGGCAGCACACATCGCTGTGTGTGACACCGCAGGAGCGAGGAACCTCACCTTACCTGCGTCCCACCTGCAATGAGGAAGGAAGAAGGTGGGCGGGATGTTCGTCCCGCTCATCTCCGCCCCTCCGCTTTGATTGGCCGGCCGCTTAGTGACGTCACGGTGACGTCGCCATGACGCCGAACGTACCTCCCCCTTGAGGAAGGGATTGTTCGGCAGTTACAGCGACGACGACGACCAGGTAAGTGCGTGTGACGCTGCCGTAGCGATAATGTTCGCTTTACACTGTGCTGTGTGAGGACCATGGCTGTAAACTGCGATGACCTCATGACCTTATCACATGAACCACCACGAGCAGTGACATCATAAGTTCACTGCAGTTCACTTTCTGAGGTGGTTTTCACTCAAAGTAGCATAAGAGCAGGTGGCTGTAACGAGCAGTGATGTGGTGAGTTCCCCATTCCTCATAGCAGCCCGCTCTCATGGCGGTTCACACACGCTACTGTGTGACTCACATGCTGTGACCTGTGGTGACTTCATGCTTTGGTTATGGCTAGCTACATGTAGGCGAAGAGCCGAACTGACCAATCAGTGACTTCCACTTAGGTTCAGGTCAAGTTCGGGTCTCAAACCAAACTTCATCTAAAGTCCGGCTGAACCCGCCAAACCGAACTTTAACAGGTCTGCTCATCTCTAATAGCACACACAGATCAACTCAGCTAGAGACTTGTGTCAATATAGTGTTGTCAATATAGTCAATATAGCTGTTGTCCCATGTAATTCGGGATCTTATGGATGCCTCAGGTAGGCCAAGTTCACATGACAATTTTCATTACAAATACAGTCCTTGACAGCATTCAGATAAATGTTATTCATTTGGGCTTTTCATATGTGCATTTTTTTTCCCAAGGGCCAAATTTGCTCATGAAAAAAAGGGTCCACACGATTAGAAAAGCCTAAAGAATTAGTTAATCTAAAACCAAAGCAACAAAGCAAAATTACTTTTGCTATATTTGCAAAATAAATAAAAATATTAATTATGCACGCCAAAACAATGCTTAAATATAATACAATATGTGCTGCATAAAGCAAAGTTGCATATAGTCACATAAGCAATAATCATATATATATATATATATATATATATATATATATATATATATATATCTATTGTGTTTTTCCAAAAATAAGCCCTCCCCCAAAAATAAACCCTAGCAGTAATTTTCAGCATTTTCAGAATAAGGCTTGAATATAAGCCCTACCCCGAAAATAAGCCCCAGTCGCGGTTCAATAATGAAGTGTCCATGTAGGTAAAAAAGTTAAAGAATACTGCAGGACACTTCATTATAGAAACTAGAAACCAGAAAAAGAGAAGACAGAAGACTCCGCAATCATACACACCAGATGCCAAATGGGAGAACCTGCAGCAGAACGCACACCCACACATCAGATCGTGTGCACACACACACAAACATCAGATTACACACAAAATCACACATCTGATCGTACAGGCACATTCACCACATTGGGCAATACCGATTGTTTTTGGCCGTCAGAGAATCTTGGCATGCAGTGCAGTGGAACGCATAGAGAACCTGCGGTGGAACACATCAATACATTCCACCACTGAGTCCTCCATACTTTCCACTGCAGGTCCTCAAGGTCCACTGTAATGCATCCCATATTCCGCTGCTGGCCGGAAGCAATCCATATCGTGAGATGTGGTGACTGAGTGTGTGTCTGCGATCTGATGTGTGTGTGTGTATGTGTGTGTGTGTGTTTGTGCAATCTAATAAGTGTGTGTGTGTGTGTGTGTATGAGTGTATGTGTTCTGAGGTGTGTGTGTGATATGTGTGTGAGTGCCGGCCAGAAACAGGGGAGGACCGCATGGAACATACCTTCTGGGAGCACTCGCCAAAGATTGCAGAAGGACCTGAGAGCCACGCAGACGTCCAGGGTCGGGTAAGTATGATTCTCCTGGGAAGGAAGGGGTCTGCTTTTTTGATGGGGTAAACTTACCCCCAACCATGTTTCCCCAAGAATAATAAGACCTACCCAAAAATAAGCCCTAGCGCTTGTTTCGGGGCAAAAAAAAGTATAAAACACCATCTCATTTTTGGAGAAACACGGTAATTGTACAGTCATATGAAAACGTTTGGGCACCCCTATTAATGTTAACCTTTTTTCTTTATAACAATTTGGGTTTTTGCAACAGCTATTTCAGTTTCATATATCTATTAACTGATGGACTGAGTAATATTTCTGGATTGAAATTATTATTATTATTTATTATAGCGCCATTTATTCCATGGCGCTTTACAAGTGAAAGAGGGTATATGTACAACAATCATTAACAGTACAAAACAGACTGGTATAGGAGGAGAGAGGAGCCTGCCCGCGAGGGCTCACAGTCTACAGGGAATGGGTGATGGTACAATAGGTGAGGACAGAGCTGGTTGCGCAGTGGTGTACTGGACTGAGGGCTATTGTAGGTTGTAGGCTTGGTGGAAGAGGTGGGTCTTGAGGTTCCTCTTGAAGCTTTCCACGGTAGGTGAGAGTCTGATGTGCTGAGGTAGAGCATTCCAAAGTATGGGGGATGCATGGGAGAAATCTTGAACGCGATTGTGGGAAGAGGAGATAAGAGCGGAGCAGAGAAGGAGATCTTGTGAGGATCTGAGGTTGCGTGTAGGTAGGTACTGGGAGACTAGGTCACAGATATAGGGGGGAGACAGGTTGTGCATGGCTTTGTAAGTCATTGTTAATGTTTTGAACTGGAGTCGTTGGGTGATGGGAAGCCAGTGAAGGGATTGGCAGAGTGGCGAGGCTGAGGAGTAGCGAGGGGAGAGGTGGATTAGCCGGGCCGCAGAGTTTAGGATAGATTGGAGGGGTGCAAGAGTGTTGGAAGGGAGGCCAGAGAGCAGGAGGTTGCAGTAGTCGAGGCGGGAGATGATGAGGGCATGCACTAATGTTTTTGCTGATTCTTGGTTAAGGAAAGCACGGATCCGGGAGATATTTTTAAGTTGTAATGAGGCTTATTGTACTAACAGAAAATGTGCAAACCATATTTAAACAAAATTTGACCGGTGCAAAAGTATGGGCACCTCAACATAAAAATGACATTAATATTTTATAGATCTTCCTTTTGCAAAAATAGCCTCTAGTCGCTTCCTGTAGCTTTTAATGAGTTCCTGGATCATGGATGAAGGTATATTTGACCATTCCTGTTTACAAAACAATTCCAGTTCAGTTAAGTTTGATGGTCGCCGAGCATGGACAGCACGCTTCAAATCATCTCACAGATGTTCAATGATATTCAGGTCTGGGGACTGGGATGGCCATTCCAGAACATTGTAATTGTTCCTCTGCATGAATGCCTGAGTAGATTTGGAGCGGTGTTTAGGATCATTGTCTTGCTGAAATATCCATCCCCTGCGTAACTTCAACTTCGTCACTGATTCTTGCACATTATTGTCAAGAATCTGCTGATACTGAGTTGAATCCATGCGACCCTCAACTTTAACAAGATTCCTGGTGCCGGCATTGGCCACACAGCCTCAAAGCATGATGGAACCTCCACCAAATTTTACTGTGGGTAGCAAGTGCTTTTCTTGGAATGCCATGTTTTTTTGCCTCCATGCATAACGCCTTTTTGTATGACCAAACAACTCAATCTTTGTTTCATCAGTCCACAGGACCTTCTTCCAAAATGTAACTGGCTTGTGCAAATGTGCTTTTGCATACCTCAGGCGACTCTGTTTGTGGCGTGCTTGCAGAAATGGCTTCTTTCGCATCACTCTCCCATACTGCTTCTCCTTGTGCAACGTGCGCTGTATTGTTGACCGATGCACATTGACACCATCTGCAGCAAGATGAAGCTGCAGATCTTTGGAGGTGGTCTGTGGATTGTCCTTGACTGTTCTCACCAGGGCCGGCGCCAGCACCCGGCAAACCCGGTCAAATGCCTGACTCACAGGCCGGCCACTACACAGCGGCACTAGTACACATAGGGGCCCGGCAGCCGCTCTGCGTCTATGTGTAGTGCTGCTGTGTAGTGGCCGACCTGTGAGTCAGGGGAGCCCAGTGTCAGTAGAGGGGCCCCTGACCTGGAGAGGCCACCAGCCATGTCTGAGCTGCAGGAGTGCTAGTCCTGAGCTGCACAGCAGACGGAATCTCCATCCTGCAGGACCTGCGATGATGTCACGCCCATGTGACTGTGTGGGAGGAGACACAGGATGCCGGGCAGAAAGCAAGAGAACTGAATCCTGAAGGAGATATGGACACATGATGACTGGTAATAAGAAAAGAGGGAACATGAGGGTGAGGGGGGCTGCAGGGTGAGGGGCATATGAGGGCTGCAGACTGTGACAGAAGCATGTGAAGGGGTGCAGAGTGTTTGAGAGGGGTAAGTTGGGGTACAGGCAGGGTGAGATATGGGGGTGTATTGTGTGTGATATGGGGGTGCAGGCTGTATGGGAAGCAGGGTATGTGACATATGGGGGTGTAGTGTGAGAGATCTGGGGGGTGCAGGCTGTATGGGAAGCAGTGTGTGTGTGTGTGGGATATGGGGGGTGCAGGCCGTATGGGGAGCAGTGTGTGTGTGTGTGATATGGGGGGTGCAGGCTGTATGGGAAGCAGGATGTGAGAGATATGGGGGTGTAGGCTGTATGGGAAGCAGGGTGTGTGAGATATGGGGGTGTAGTGTGTGTGATATGGGGGTGCAGGCTGTATGGGGAGCAGGGTATGCGACATATGGGGGTGTAGTGTGTGGGATATGGGGGGTGCAGGCTGTATGGGGAGCAGTGTGTGTGTGTGTGATATGGGGGGTGCAGGCTGTATGGGAAGCAGGGTATGTGACATATGGGGGTGTAGTGTGTCAGATCTGGGGGGTGCAGGCTGTATGGGAAGCAGTGTGTGTGTGTGGGATATGGGGGGTGCAGGCTGTATGGGGAGCAGTGTGTGTGTGTGTTTGTGTGTGAGATATGGGGGGTGCAGGCTGTATGGGAAGCAGTGTGTGTGTGTGGGATATGGGGGGTGCAGGCTGTATGGGGAGCAGTGTGTGTGTGTGTGTGTGTGAGATATGGGGGGTGCAGGCTGTATGGGAAGCAGTGTGTGTGTATGGGATATGGGGGGTGCAGGCTGTATGGGGAGCAGTGTGTGTGTGTGGGATATGGGGGGTGCAGGCTGTATGGGGAGCAGTGTGTGTGTGTGTGTGTGTGTGTGTGTGAGATATGGGGGGTGCAGGCTGTATGGGAAGCAGGGTGTGAGAGATATGGGGGTGTAGTGTGTGTGATATGGGGGTGCAGGCTGTATGGGGAGCAGGGTATGCGACATATGGGGGTGTAGTGTGTGTGATATGGGGGTGCAGGCTGTATGGGGAGCAGTGTGTGTGTGTGTGTGTGTGTGTGTGAGATATGGGGGGTGCAGGCTGTATGGGAAGCAGTGTGTGTGTGGGATATGGGGGGTGCAGGCTGTATGGGGAGCAGTGTGTGTGTGTGTGTGTGTGTGTGTGTGTGTGTGTGTGTGTGTGATATGGGGGGTGCAGGCTGTATGGGAAGCAGGGTGTGAGAGATATGGGGGTGTAGTGTGTGTGATATGGGGGTGCAGGCTGTATGGGAAGCAGGGTGTGTGAGATATGGGTGTGTAGTGTGTGTGATATGGGGGTGCAGGGTGTGTGACATATGGGGGCAGGGGCGTAACTACCGCAGTCGCAGGGGTCGGAAGGAGAAGAGAGGTACTTGGTTTTTTTTTTGCTGGCTGCATGACACATGGATGCCTGGAGGGGCCTGGCTCCATGATACATGGAGGTCTATGGGACTGCATAATAAACATGAAGGGCACCTTATACATGGACTAGAGGTGCATTATACATGGAGGAGTATGGGCTGCATAATACAATATGATGATTTATGGCGCTACATTATAATACATATAGCACTATGGGGGCTACATTATAATATATGGAGGAATATGGAGGCTACCTTACACATGGACACACATGGGTGTGCGTTATAAAACATGGAGGACTGTGGTGCAGTATAATATATGGAGTACTATGGGGTGAATTATAATACATGGAGAACTATGGGGGTGCATTATAATATATGACGGGTTATGTGGGACCCTTTATATTATACGGAAGGCTATGTGGGGGCCATTATAGTATTTGGAGATCTATATATAAGGAGGACAAAGATACAAGTATGGGATGGGAATGTTTTGTGCTGAGGGAAAAAGGCTCTTTCCCTCAGCACCCAGCTTTCCCATGCTCTGCTATACATCTCTCAGCACCCAGCTTTCCCATGCTCTGCTATACATCTCTCAGCACCCAGCTTTACTCTGTTATGGGAAAGCTGGGTGCTGAGGGAAAGATGGATATCAGAACATGAGAAAGCTGGGTACTGATAGAGGGATTTCAGATCATGGGAAACCTGGGTGCTGAGGGTAAGAGCCAAGTGTCAGCATCATTATCCTGTACCCCGAGTGTCAGTGTCATTATCCCGCACCCTAAGTGTCGGTGTACGTGGAGGGGGGCCCCGGTCCAAATTTTGCACCAGGGCCCATCAAACTCTAGTTACGCCACTGAGTATTAATCACTGTATTCTACATGAGGGTGCCTACTGCTATCTGGCTCTGCACTGTGCTATATACAGGCTATGCTATATACAAGCTGTATGCTACATGAGGGTGCCTACTGCTATCTGGCTCTGCACTGTGCTATATACAGGCTATGCTATATACAAGCTGTATGCTACATGAGGGTGCCTACTGCTATCTGGCTCTGCACTGTGCTATATACAGGCTATGCTATATACAAGCTGTATGCTACACGAGGGTGCCTACTGCTATCTGGCTCTGCACTGTGCTATATACAGGCTATGCTATATACAAGCTGTATGCTACATGAGGGTGCCTAATGCTATCTGGCTCTGCACTGTGCTGTCTGGGTCTGCACTGTACTATATATGTCTGTGTACTACATAAGGATACTTAATGCTATCTGGCTCTGCACTGTGTTATATAGGTGCTGTGTACTACATGAGGGTGCCTAATGCTATCTGGCTCTGCACTGTGGTATTTAGGGGCTGTGTACTACATGAGGGTGCCTATTGCTATCTGGGTCTGCATTGTGCTATATGTGTGCTGTATACTACATGAAGGTGCCTAATGCTATCTGGGTCTGCATTGTGCTATATAGGGGCTGCATAGTGCATACGGGGGCTACATAATACTATATGGAGGACAATGGGGGCTTCATAACACAATATGGGGGCTGCATACTACTATACCCCCAGAGTTGTATGTCCCCTCCACCCAGGTGCTGTATGTCCCCCCCCCCACCCCAGAGCTGTATACACCCAGAGCTGCATGTCAACCCCCCACCTCACAGCTGTCCCCCCCCCCACCTCAGTCACTGCCCTCCTCTAGAGCTGTATACCCCTTTCCTCAGTAATATGTATTCCCCCCAGTATTGTGTTTGTCCCCAGCCTCTCTTGTGATGTATATACTGCAGTGTTAGTGTGAAGCCCCGCTAGTATGTGTCGGTGCAGTACCTTCAGGGACTCCACGTGGATGGAACAGTCTGGTCACAGGTAGGGAACCTTCTTTTAGGATTGTCGTGACGCCACTCTCAGAATTGCGGTCAGTGGGGACCGCCACTGCAGATTAAGGGATGCCTGGGGCTGATGGTGGGTGCAGTCAGTATATTAGCCCCCTGAGAGTGAGGCAAGCCCCAGGCCCCGGTGTATGTGTGTGGGACCACAGGTCGCAGAATGACTCAAACACAGTCCAAGAAGTCTTTCAACGTGTTTACTCACTGTTTGGAGGTCACGGTGAGATGCCCGGGCGACACTGTGATAACCAGGTTGAACCAGGAATTCCAGGAGGCCGTTCTGAGGGTAGCTGTCCACTCGCCTTCCTTGCACTCTTTCTGTTTTAGGAGGATCCTTTGCTTGAAGCGTGGTAGGACCCCTCCAGGGAAGCTGTTACCACCCTGCTCCCCTCTCTCTGGCTCGTCTGCCGGCAGCGTGGCCTTGGTGGGATGGCTTCTGGCCCTGTCCCCTTATGGGCCTGGTGATTGCTGCTTGGCTCAAGCTCTGTGTAGTCGTGGTGAGGGCATGAAGTACCCCCTCCACCTGTAGGTTAAGCAGCTCTGGATGATCTGCTGCCTGTACTGGGGACCTAGTTCCCCTTGTGTGCTCGGATACCGGGATCTCCGTACTCAGCCACCCTTCTCTCTGGATGATTTTCAGGCCGACCCACGGTACTCCTTTCTCCCCCGCTTTCAGCTACTGCACTCCTCAGGACCTGTCTCACACTCTAGAGCTCCTCTGCCCTGCTTCCTCACACTTCAACTTCTTCCTCCAGACTCTCCTCTTCCTCTCTCTCTCTGCCCTGCTTCCTAGCAACCAGCCCCTGAACACACCCCCAGCTGGGAATTGAAAGTTAACTCCTTCTGGCTACTCAAGGGTCCCCTCTGGTGATGTGGGAGGCCTGGTCACTATATGTTTGTGTGTGCACCTCATCCTGGCCTTTGGAGATTACCTGGAAGCATTGCTCCCGCATGGGTGCAATACTCTGTGGTGCCTGACCAGGTCAGGGGCGCCACATTCCCCCTTAGTTATCATCAGCACGTCCTCGGGCTGCAAAGACAAGAGAAAAAGGTACATACAAACTTTTCCCACACAGGGGCAATTATTTACATTTAAACATGCCAGGTACCGTTTCACCACCAACCACCCACATGTCCGAACCCCACCCAAAAACCTCCAGGAGGTAGGTCGCCGGTCCTTTTGGTGACCAGGGCTGGGCCATCACATTCCCCAGACCTTTCCTCCAATCTTCCTCTCCTGAGGAGAGTGGTGTAAGGTAGGCCCCATAAACAGGCGTACCCGCTTCCGAGTGTTGGAGGGCAGGCCCCATAAACAGGCGTGCCCCCTTGTTGGTGCAGAGCCATGCCCCTCAACAGGCAGACTCTGTGGTTGATACCAAGGAGGTAACTTTTTACAATGCAAAAGTTTGTGGTTAAAGCCAGTTCATAACCAGTGGTCTAACATTTTAAGGAGGTCTCACAATAGTCCTTGTGGGCACATTTCGCTTAAACGTTACTTAACTATAACAGGTTAAACATTACATTTCATACCGTCACTTTGAACTAAACTGTACTTTCTCTATAGCGTAATGGGAGCTGACCAAAGTTGCTGCGGGTTGACCTACGCAGTACTATACTGTCATCTGTCTGAGGTTGTGTCCTCCCACCCGATGTATGTGTCTCAATGTGAATAATGGGTGTACTAGGTATTGATACCAGTGCATGGTCTTCTGCTTCAGCTACATTTGGCTCTTCCAGGTTCTGAACAGGTTCTTCTGGTTCTCTTACTTCTCTAGATTGAGGGAATGTAATGACTGGAATAACTACTGCTCCATTGTATTGAGGCCAACTTGCTGGAAAATCTCCAAGTACAGTATGGATCATCTTTTCTTTTGGTTCTTGAACTGGCAAAGGGTTGGGAATTTCTTCAGGGATTCTTAGTTGTTCAGGACATTTCTTTAAGCGATCTCTAGAAACGACAGCTGTTGTTTTTCCTCCATCTTTGCTGATAAGGCATGTCTTTTCATTGCTAAGCGTCGATGGTAACACAGTATAGGGTTCTTCTTCCCAGTGATTGTCAAGTTTATGACGTCTTCTCTTCCTTTTGAGAACTATATCTCCTGGCATCAAAGGAACAGCAGGTGCTTTTCGATTGTAGGCCTTTTCTTGTTTCTCACGCTGCTGAGTCAGGCTTCGCTCCACACACTCTTGTACTTTCTTGTATTGGGCTTGGCGGTTGGAATCCCAATCAGCACCTTGTAGATGGTCTTCAGGGGTCTCAACTCCCATTTCCAGATCTACTGGCAATCTCCCTGGTCTGGCCCTCATCAGGTATGCCGGTGTGCAGTTCGTGGAACTCACAGGGATGTTGTTATACATGTCCACTAGATCGGGCAGCTTTTCCGGCCACTGACTTCGTTCTTCTAATGGGAGAGTCTTCAGAAGGTCGAGAATGATGTGGTTCATTTTCTCACACATGCCATTGGTCTGAGGATGGTAAGGCGTAGTACGGATCTTCTGGCAACCGTATAGGTTACAAAACTCCTTAAACACTTCAGCTTCAAAGGCTGGTCCTTGGTCAGTGAGCACTTGATCTGGATAGCCATGTGGTCGACAGAAGTGTGTCTGGAAAGCTTTGGCTGCAGTTTGACCTGTCAAGTCCTTGACTGGTACTACCACCAGGAATCTGGAGTAGTGGTCAACCATAGTGAGAGCGTAGTTGTAGCCTTGTCTGCTGGGTGCCAACTTTACATGGTCCAGGGCCACGATCTCCAGGTGCCGTTTAGTTTGGATTGGCTGGAGTGGTGCTCTCTGGCTGTGCTGGTCTTTTCTTCTAAGATTGCAGGGCCCGCAGTTTCGACACCACTTCTCTAGGGCAGATCTCATGCCCACCCAGTAGAATCTTACTTTAAGTAGGGCCTCCAGTTTCTTCCAACCAAAGTGGCCTGCACCATTGTGATAGGCTTCTAGCACCATCCTCGTATCCTTCTGTGGTACAATCACTTGCCACACCTTCTCATGCGTCCTCGGGTCAATGATGCTCCTGTAAAGTTTGTCTTGATAGATGAATAATCGACCCCTCTCCTTCCATAGGTACTGTGCCTCAGGTGGGGCTCCTTTGTCAAGGCTGGCGCCCGGCTGGCTGATCAGTTTCTTTACCAAGCCTACCGCTGGATCATTTTCCTGGGTCTCCTTCCAGTTGTAGTGAGGTAGTGGGTTCAGGGTCACCTCTTGGCGGTTGGCACGCGACTGCCGACACTGTTTTGCTCCATGGCGATGGAACGCTGGCAGCTCAATCTCTTCAAGATCATCTACATCTTCACCCTCGTCTGCTAGGTGAGGCATCCTGGACAGAGCATCTGCGTTGCCGTTCTTGCGGCCAGCTCGATACTTGACAGTAAAGTCATAATTCGCCAGTCGGGCTACCCAACGCTGCTCCATGGCACCCAATTTAGCAGTATCCAAGTGGGTCAGGGGGTTGTTGTCCGTGAAGACAGTGAATTTGGTGGCTGCCAGGTAGTGCTTGAACCGCTCTGTGATAGCCCATACCATGGCCAGGAACTCTAGCTTGAATGAGCTATAATTCTCCGGGTTTCTTTCAGTAGGCCTGAGCTTCCTGCTGGCGTAAGCAATCACACGCTCTTTGCCTCCCTGCACCTGTGAAAGCACTGCTCCCAGTCCCACATTACTGGCATCTGTGTACAGTACGAATGGCAGACCGTAGTCAGGGTAGGCTAGGATCTCTTCACCCGTCAAGGCCCCTTTCATTTGTCTGAAGGAGTGTTCTTCTGCTTCTCCCCAGTGAAATGGCGGGCCGGAGATCTTTCCTCTCTTCTTTGGGTGGCCTACCAGGAGCTCTTGCAAAGGCGCTGCCATTTTCGTGTAGCCCTTGATGAACCTTCTGTAGTAGCCTACCAAGCCAAGGAACTGACGTACCTCCCGGACGGTAGTAGGTGTGGGCCATTCCTGGATGACTGTGACCTTCTCTGGGTCCGGTGCTACTCCTTCTGCACTGACCACGTGACCTAGGTACTGGACCTTTGGCTTCAGTAAATGGCACTTGGATGGTTTCAGCTTCATTCCATATCGGGATAGTGCTTCAAAGACTTCAGCCAGGTGTTTCAGGTGGTCCTCGTAGGTCTTGGAGTACACGATGACATCATCCAGGTAGAGCAGGACGGTTTCAAAGTTGAGGTGCCCTAGGCAGCATTCCATAAGCCTCTGGAAGGTCCCGGGGGCATTGCAGAGTCCAAATGGCATGCTGTTGAACTCACAGAGGCCCATTGGGGTGGTGAAGGCCGTCTTCTCCCGATCTTCTTCTGCTACAGATACTTGCCAGTAGCCACTAGTAAGATCTAGGGTAGAAAAGTAGTTAGAGGCTTTCAAGGCAGCGAGGGATTCCTCTATCCTTGGCAAAGGGTAGGCATCCTTGTGTGTTATCTGATTTATCCGTCTGTAATCCACACACATCCTCATCGTGCCATCCTTCTTTCTTACCAGGACCAGGGGAGCAGCCCAGGGGCTACAACTGTCCCTTATGACTCCTGCCTCCTTCATGTCCTTCAGCATGTCCTTTGTGCGCTGGTAATGGGCTGGTGGAATAGGCCTATGTCTTTCCTTAATGGGAGGATGACTGCCTGTGGGTATGTGATGTTGCACCCCTTTGATCCTACCAAAGTCTAGTGGGTTCTTACTAAAGACCTGCTCGTATTCCTGCACGACCCTGTAAACCCCATGTTTCTGGTAGTCGGGTGTAGAGTCAGTCCCCACGTGTAGTTTCTGGCACCAATCCTCTAACTGCTTTTGGGAGGTCTCGCCCTCTTTTGAGTCAGCTTGTGTCAGGGGACCTACAGGTGTTATGGCGTCATCTGAGCATGTAAACAGTTTGGCTATGGTAGCGTACCTTGGTAGTCTGGCTTCCTCCTCCCCACAGTTCAACACTCGTACAGGCACTCGTCCCTTGTGTACATCAACTACCCCCCTGGCTGTCAGAATCGTGGGCCAGTGGTCTGAATGAGTGGGCTCTAGTACAGCCTGGTAATCTTGTCCTCTGAGACCTACCGCTGCTCTACACCACATCATCATTTCACTCCGTGGGGGTAGCACAATGGGGTTTGCATCCATCACCCGTACACTACCAATCTCACCGCCAGTCTGTTTTACCTGTTGCTTCCTCAGAATGATTCGGATCTCCTTTTGCAAGGCTCTTTTCGACCCGCCCTCAGCACCTTCAACAATCTGGTGAAGCAACAACAACACTTCCCCTAGGCAATTTTCTATGACATTAGTGCCTAAAATCATTTGCGGGTTCCTTTCTCTAATATCAGTGTCCACAACAATCAGTCCTTGTCCCTTCATTTCCTGCCTTCCCACCTTTATGGTTACCTCTTTGACCCCGATCTGGTCTATAGGTTGTCCGTTGGCAGCATAGATGGTGAGGGAGGGGTCCGGTGGTCGGAGATCGTCGTCCGACCAAAACCTACGATAAAGGACATACGGGATTGTGGTGACCTGAGAGCCGGTGTCCAATAATGCCGGGGTAGGGATCCCGTCGAGGACGATGGACAGGACAGGACGTCCACCCACGTACTGATCACAGCAGCGAACTGGGCCTGATCTTCTTAATCCTGAGGACTGGCCCCCGGCCCCAGGTTTGGCTCGTTTAAAGGACAGGCCCTTGCATAGTGTCCTGCCTCCTGGCAACGACGACAGATGGGTTGTCCAGATGAGTCATAGCGATCACTGCTCCTGCCTCGGGTTGGGGGACCTCTTCTCCTCCGCATCCAAGGGACGTCCTCTGGGCTGTCAGCTAGCAGGATCCGATGAGGGACTTTGGTGTCTGAGGGCAACTGCATTGCTTTCAGGATTTGTGCGACGTCCTTAGTGAGCTGTTGCACCTGGGAGGATAGTGTATTTATGGTCTCTGCTGGCGTGTTGAGTCCTTTTGCAGTTACCAGGGCCTGGGAGGAGGATTCCGCTCCTGCAGCCGTGGAACTGGCAGGCCATGCTGGTGCGACGGGGTCTGTGTCCACAGGAGGTTGGAGTGCTTTCACTGCCCTGTCTTTCAGAATGGCAAAGTCCACGTCAGGGTGTTCCAGGGACCACAGCTTCATCTGCTTCCCATCCTCAGGAGAGCGCAGGCCCCGCAAGAATTGTTCCTTCATCATCCGGTTTCCTTCCTGATCACTGACAGGGTCCACCAGCTTGAGAGCCCGCAGTGCAGCCTGCAGCCTGAGGGCATAGGCTCTTATGCTATCTTGGGGCTTCTGCCGGCAGTTATAGAAGTCCGTCCTCAGCTCTCCCTCGGTGCGGTGTTCAAAAGCAGCTGCTAGTTTGGCAAAGATGGTCTCAACAGAGCTCCGGTCATCATTGGTCCAGAACTCAGCTTCCAATTCTGCTGCCTCAGTCAATTGTCCCAGCACCACAGCGGCCCTCTGCTTACCAGTCATCGCGTGCATGTCTAGCAGGGTGCTGATCTTCTTCTTAAACCCGGTCAGCGTGTCTATTTTATCGGCGTATTGGGGCAGCCATTGCGCTCCTGGGACATACAGCAAGGAAACTGGCATTATGGGGGAGATTTCAGCCGGCGCGGCTGCGACCGCGGCACCGGCACCAGGCGCTGCTGCGTCCAGCGCGACGGGGGCTGGCATCGCTTGGGCTGCGTCGCCCTGACCAGGGGCATTACCTCCTGCAGCGTCCATTTTTCTTCAAAAATCTGCGCGCTCCCTCTCCACTTCCGGGGTCAGTACGCTCTCTGAATTGTGGGGATTCTGGGGCGGCCACACCTCTTCGTGGGCGGTGCTCTTCTCCCTCGCGCGGGCTGCAGCGCGCGCTTTTGAAGATGGCAATATGGCGGCGGTTCAATTTTTGCGGTCGGACCTCTGAGGCACACGGTCACCTGTCTGAACAGGTCTAGTCCTTATCCTGTTCGTGACGCCAGAAGTTGTGAAGCCCCGCTAGTATGTGTCGGTGCAGTACCTTCAGGGACTCCACGTGGATGGAACAGTCTGGTCACAGGTAGGGAACCTTCTTTTAGGATTGTCGTGACGCCACTCTCAGAATTGCGGTCAGTGGGGACCGCCACTGCAGATTAAGGGATGCCTGGGGCTGATGGTGGGTGCAGTCAGTATATTAGCCCCCTGAGAGTGAGGCAAGCCCCAGGCCCCGGTGTATGTGTGTGGGACCACAGGTCGCAGAATGACTCAAACACAGTCCAAGAAGTCTTTCAACGTGTTTACTCACTGTTTGGAGGTCACGGTGAGATGCCCGGGCGACACTGTGATAACCAGGTTGAACCAGGAATTCCAGGAGGCCGTTCTGAGGGTAGCTGTCCACTCGCCTTCCTTGCACTCTTTCTGTTTTAGGAGGATCCTTTGCTTGAAGCGTGGTAGGACCCCTCCAGGGAAGCTGTTACCACCCTGCTCCCCTCTCTCTGGCTCGTCTGCCGGCAGCGTGGCCTTGGTGGGATGGCTTCTGGCCCTGTCCCCTTATGGGCCTGGTGATTGCTGCTTGGCTCAAGCTCTGTGTAGTCGTGGTGAGGGCATGAAGTACCCCCTCCACCTGTAGGTTAAGCAGCTCTGGATGATCTGCTGCCTGTACTGGGGACCTAGTTCCCCTTGTGTGCTCGGATACCGGGATCTCCGTACTCAGCCACCCTTCTCTCTGGATGATTTTCAGGCCGACCCACGGTACTCCTTTCTCCCCCGCTTTCAGCTACTGCACTCCTCAGGACCTGTCTCACACTCTAGAGCTCCTCTGCCCTGCTTCCTCACACTTCAACTTCTTCCTCCAGACTCTCCTCTTCCTCTCTCTCTCTGCCCTGCTTCCTAGCAACCAGCCCCTGAACACACCCCCAGCTGGGAATTGAAAGTTAACTCCTTCTGGCTACTCAAGGGTCCCCTCTGGTGATGTGGGAGGCCTGGTCACTATATGTTTGTGTGTGCACCTCATCCTGGCCTTTGGAGATTACCTGGAAGCATTGCTCCCGCATGGGTGCAATACTCTGTGGTGCCTGACCAGGTCAGGGGCGCCACATTAGTGTGCCCTATGTGCGGCCATGTCTGTTAGACAAGCCGGGAGGTGAATGAGGCTGTTGCCAGCTTCCCAATATTAGAAATATATATACAGGATAAATATATAAAAATAATGTGTGCGTGTGTGTGTGTGCGTATGATGTGTATCTATGTATGGCAGTGTATATGACTGTGTCTAGATTTATGTCTATTTATGTGTTTTTGTGAATTTCTCTTTAAATAAGTATGTGTACGTGTGCCTGTATGTGTATGTATCTGTGCATGTCTATGTGTGGATGGGGCCCACTGAGACTTTTTCGCCCGGGGCCCACAAAAACCTGGTGCCGGCCCTGGTTCTCACCATTCTTCTTCTCTGCCTTTCTGATATTTTTCTTGGCCTGACACTTCTGGGCTTAACAAGAACCGTACCTGTGTTCTTCCATTTCCTTACTATGTTCCTCACAGTGGAAACTGACAGTTTAAATCTCTGAGACAACTTTTTGTATCCTTCCCCTGAACAACTATGTTGAATAATCTTTGTTTTCAGATCATTTGAGAGTTGTTTTGAGGAGCCCATGATGCCACTCTTCATAGGAGATTCAAATAGGAGAACAACTTGCAAGTGGCCACCTTAAATACCTTTTCTCATGATTGGATACACCTGCCTATGAAGTTCAAAGCTCAATCAGGTTACAAAACCAAATTAGTGCTTTAGTAAGTCAGTAAAAAGTAGTTAGGAGTGTTCAAATCAAGAAATTGCCCATACTTTTGCTAATTTTGTTTAAATTTTCTGTTAGTACAATAAACCTCATTTCAATCCAGAAATATTACTCAGTCCATCAGTTATTAGATATATGAAAATGAAATTGCTGTTGCAAAAACCCAAATTATTATAAAGAAAAAAGGTTAACACTAATAGGGGTGCCCAAACGTTTTCATATGACTGTATATAGCAGAAAATGTGTGTGTTGTAGCCAGTTGAATGCAAAACCATAGTTTTCATCCAATTTTAGTAAAATTTTGCACAGCCCATTTATAACACCAGACTAAAACCACGGCGATCATTAAAACTCAAACTCCCCCTCCCTCAAATATAGATTTAAGAAATAAAGGAGATAATGGGTGTCTGTGTGTTGAATGCAAAACCACAGTTTTTGCTCCAAGGGTCTTAAAAAATTAAAGCCACGGTGCTCAAAGAGTCGCTCTTAAAGGCATAGCAACCATATAGTCGCTAAGGTGGCGCAACCTGATAGCTCACTTTAAAGTTTGCAACTATAACAACAGATGACAACAACTAGTGCATAAGTAAATGGGGCATTATTTATCAGAATTGCCTCACAGTAAGATAGTTCTTGTTAGCTATAGCCACTGAAGAAGTAACTGAGGCCTCATTTATGAGAATTGCCTCACAGTAAAATTGTTCTGGTTGCCTATAGCCACTGTTGAAGTAACTGGGGTCTCATTTCTGAGAATTGCCTCACAGTAAGATCGCTCTGGTTGCCTATAGCCACTGCTGAAGTAACTGGGGTCTCATTTCTGAGAATTGCCTCACAGTAAGATCGCTCCGGTTGCCTATAGCCACTGCTGAAGTAACTGGGGTATCATTTATGAGAATTGCCTCACAGTAAGATCGCTCTGGTTGCCTATAGCCACTGCTGAAGTACCTGGGGCCTCATTTATGAGAATTGCCTCACAGTAAGATCGCTCCGGTTGCCTATAGCCACTGCTGAAGTAACTGGGGTATCATTTATGAGAATTGCCTCACAGTAAAATTGTTCTGGTTGCCTATAGCAACTGCTGAAGTAACTGGGGTCTCATTTATGAGAATTGCCTCACAGTAAGATCGCTCTGGTTGCCTATAGCCACTGCTGAAGTAACTGGGGCCTCATTTATGAGAATTGCCTCACAGTAAGATCGCTCCGGTTGCCTATAGCCACTGCTGAAGTAACTGGGGCCTCATTTCTGAGAATTGCCTCACAGTAAGATCGCTCTGGTTGCCTATAGCCACTGCTGAAGTAACTGGGGTCTCATTTATGAGAATTGCCTCACAGTAAGATCGCTCTGGTTGCCTATAGCCACTGCTGAAGTAACTGGGGCCTCATTTATGAGAATTGCCTCACAGTAAGATCGCTCCGGTTGCCTATAGCCACTGCTGAAGTAACTGGGGTCTCATTTATGAGAATTGCCTCACAGTAAGATTGCTCTGGTTGCCTATAGCCACTGCTGAAGTAACTGGGGCCTCATTTATGAGAACTATCTCACAGTAAGATCGTTCTTGTTAGCTATAGCCACTGAAGAAGTAACTGGGGTCTCATTTATGAGAATTGCCTCACAGTAAGATCGCTCTGGTTGCCTATAGCCACTGCTGAAGTACCTGGGGCCTCATTTATGAGAATTGCCTCACAGTAAGATCGCTCTGGTTGCTTTTAGCCACTGCTGAAGTAACTGGGGCCTCATTTGTGAGAATTGCCGCACAGTAAAGGGTGCTTTACACGCTGCGACATCGCTAACAATACAGTCATATGAAAAAGTTTGGGCACCCCTATTAATGTTAAACTTTTTTCTTTATAACAATTTGGGTTTTTACAACAGCTATTTCAGTTTCATATATCTAGTAACTGATGGACTCACTAATATTTCTGGATTGAAATGAGGTTTATTGTAGTAACAGAAAATGTGCAATCCGCATTTAAACAAAATTTGACCGGTGCAAAAGTATGGGCACCCTTATCAATTTCTTGATTTGAACCCTCCTAACTACTTTTTACTGACTTACTGAAGCACTAAATTGGTTTTGAAACCTCATTGAGTTTTGAACTTCATAGGCAGGTGTATCCAATCATGAGATAAGGTATTTAAGGTGGCCACTTGCAAGTTGTTCTCCTATTTGAATCTCCTATGAAGGGTGGCATCATGGGCTCCTCAAAACAACTCTCAAATGATCTGAAAACAAAGATTATTCAATATAGTTGTTCAGGGGAAGGATACAAAAAGTTGTCTCAGAGATTTAAACTGTCAGTTTCCACTGTGAGGAACATAGTAAGGAAATGGAAGAACACAGGTACAGTTCTTGTTAAGCCCAGAAGTGGCAGGCCAAGAAAAATATAAGAAAGGCCGAAAAGAAGAATGGTGAGAACAGTCAAGGACAATCCACAGACCACCTCCAAATACCTGCAGCATCATCTTGCTGCAGATGGTGTCAATGTGCATCGGTCAACAATACAGCGCACGTTGAACAAGGAGAAGCTGTATGGGAGAGTGATGCGAAAGAAGCCGTTTCTGCAAGCACGCCACAAACAGAGTCGCCTGAGGTATGCAAAAGCACATTTGGACAAGCCAGTTACATTTTGGAAGAAGGTCCTGTGGACTGATGAAACAAAGATTGAGTTGTTTGGTCATACAAAAAGGCGTTATGAATGGAGGCAAAAAAACACGGCATTCCAAGAAAAGCACTTGCTACCCACAGTAAAATTTGGTGGAGGTTCCATCTTGCTTTGGCGCTGTGTGGCCAATGCCGGCATCAGGAATCTTGTTAGAGTTAAGGGCCGCATGGATTCAACTCAGTATCAGCAGATTCTTGACAATAATGTGCAAGAATCAGTGACGAAGTTGAAGTTACGCAGGGGATGGATATTTCAGCAAGACAATGATCCTAAACACCGCTCCAAATCTACTCGGGCATTCATGCAGAGGAACAATTACAATGTTCTGGAATGGCCATCCCAGTCCCCAGACCTGAATATCATTGAACATCTGTGGGATGATGTGAAGCGTGCTGTCCATGCTCGGCGACCATCAAACTTAACTGAACTGGAATTGTTTTGTAAACAGGAATGGTCAAATATACCTTCATCCAGGATCCAGGAACTCATTAAAAGCTACAGGAAGTGACTAGAGGCTGTTATTTTTGAAAAAGGAGGATCTACAAAATATTAATGTCACTTTTATGTTGAGGTGCCCATACTTTTGCACCAGTCAAATTTTTTTAAATGTGGATTGCACATTTTCTGTTAGCACAATAAACCTCATTTCAATCCAGAAATATTACTCCGTCATATGAGTCCATCAGTTATTAGATACATGAAACTGAAATAGCTGTTGCAAAAACCTAAATTGTTATAAAGAAAAAAGGTTAACATTAATAGGGGTGCCCAAACTTTTTCATATGACTGTATATCGGGGTCACGTCGTTAGTGACGCACATCCGGCGTCGTTAGTGACGCACATCCGGCGTCATTAGCGACATCGCAGTGTGTGACACCTAGGAGCGATGATCAGCAATCACAAAAACGTCAAAAATCGTTGATCGTTGACACGTCGCTCCTTTTCATAATATCATTGGTGGTGCATGCTGCTGGTTGTTCGTCATTCCTGCGGCAGCACACATCACTACTTGTGACACCGCAGGAACGACGAACATCTCCTTACCTTCGTCCACCGGCAATGAGGAAGGAAGGAGGTGGGCGGGATATTCCGCAAAAACGCATCCAAAAAATGCATGTGTTTTGCTGCATTTTTAGAGTGTTTTTGCCCAATGCAGTTTTTAAGTCAAATCTATTGATAGAAGGAATAGATAGAAAGAAAGAACATATAGGATAGATAATAATAAAGAATAAATAGACATAGAATAGCTCAATAAATAGAGCAATAGCTAGCTTGGCCAGCTGTTTTTTTAAATTATTATTTGGTAAAAAATGACGTGGGTCCCGCCCCCATTTTTCATATCAAGCATAGGAATAACAGCAGCTGCAGGCTGCAACCCTCAGCTGTCTGCCTTACCTTGGCTGGTTATGAAAAATAGAACGAATCCCACACTTTCTTTAAAAAATTGTTTGATTTATTTAAAAAAAAAAAAAATGACGTGGGATCCTCTCTATTTTTCTAAAGCCAACCAAGGTACAGCAGACAACTGGCGCTGGACCCAGTTCTTCCCATTGCCCTGGTGCAGTGGCAATGAGGGTAATAAAGAGATAATGGCAGCCCACAGATGCCACTATGCCCCAGATTAGTAATGGGAGGTGTCTATGAGACACCCCCCATCACTAATCTGTAAGCACCAAGAGGGTGCTTTTTTGTCTTTTATTCAAATAAAGGATTTTTTCGGTGTTTGGTGATGAGGGTGTCTCAAACGCCTGCCATTACTAATCCAGAACTTAATGGCTGCTGTGGGCTGCCATTAAAAAAGGAAAAGATCTCCAGCAGCTCCGTAGATAAATAAAATGTGATTTTTATTGTAGTCCTCTAAAATTCAAAGAAATAGCAGGAGAATCACAGTCTGGTACTCAGCTACAATCCTACATGTTTCAGTGTGGAGCCTTAAGGGTGCTTTACACGCTGCGCTCTCGCTAGTGAGATCACTAGCGAGCGTACCCGCCCCTGTCGGTTGTGCGTCACGGGCAAATTGCTGCCCGTGGCGCACAACATCACTTACACCCATCACACGGACTTACCTTCCCTGTGACGTCGCTGTTAGAAAGGAGGCGGTTCGTGCGGCTTCACAGCGATGTCACATGGCAGCCGTCCAATAGAAGCGGAGGGGCGGAGATGAGCAGGCGGAATATCCCGCCCACCTCCTTCCTTTCTCATTGGCGGCGGCTGCAGGTACGATGTAGTTCATCGTTCCTGCGGTGTCACAGATAGCGATGTGTGCTGCCGCTGGAACGATGAACAACAATGTACCTGCAACAGCAACGATATTTGGGAAAGGAATGCGCGTCAATGATCAACGATAAGGTGAGTATTTTTGATCGTTAACGGTCGTTCCTGCGTTTCACACGCAACAACGTCGCTAACGAGGCCGGATGTGCGTCACGAATTCCGTGACCCCAACGACATCTCGTTAGCAATGTCGTTGTGTGTAAAGCGGCCTTTAGACTTGGATGAGTACCTGACTGTAATTCTCCTGCTGTTTCTATGGATTTTAGAGGACTACAATAAAAATCAAATTTTATTTCATCTACCGAGCTGCTGGAGATCTTTTCCTTTTTTACTGTGCTGTTTAACACTGTCTGAGACCAGGGCAGCTCTGAGCACCGGCAGGGAATCTGGAAAATTTTTGAGGATTAGAGGTGAGCTGAAGATTTTCACAATTTTCTTACTACTATGGGCTCCCATTATCTCCCTCATCACCACGATTGCCACCAAACCAGGGCAATTGGGAAGAGCCGGGTAAAGTGGTGGGAGTATCCCATCTAATGGATGCAGCAATTCCGGTGGACTGCAGGCTGATATTTTTAGGCTGGGGGCTGCGCAATAACCATGGGTATCCCCAGCCTGAGAATACCAGCCCCCAGCTGTTGGGCTTTATCTGTGCTGGTATCATACTATGGGGGGAATCCTAATCCAATTTTATTTCTTTATCTTACTGTACGATATAGACCCGCTCACTGGTGTCTGTGATTGTAAGCCTCATACATGCTGTCACTCAGCGTTGGGGCTCGTCTGACTGCAACCAATCACAGACGCTGGTGGGTGGGAGGAGCATTGAATAAGTATGAGCCTAATGAGCGGCCTGGTAAAAAGAATGAGAGGCCACGGGAGCAGTGTGACAGCCACCCCAGGGAATTGGTAAATATGATGCACTTGCTCTTACTCCTTTGCATGGATTCTGGTCCCCATAGACTTTATATGGGGACTGGCATCTGGCCAGATACCAGGGATCAATCCCCTGCTGACCCCGAGTCAGCATGGTATTGATCAGCCAGTCCTCCGAAACGCAGGGACAAAACTCAAAAAAAATTGATATGCTGCATGTTTGTGGTCACCATAAAGATGCAGCAAAAAAAAAAAAAAACTGCAATCTGCGCTCAGCAAAAATGAAATCTCATAGACTTTGCTGGGGAAGGAAATGAATTCAGTTTTGGTACCAAAACTGCACCTAAAAAAAGCGGCAAAACAAGCAGCGTGTGCAAATAGCCTAATAGTTGCTGAGAAAAAAAACATATAGCACACTGACAGCACACGGATGACAAGTGAGAAAAAAATCACCCACTCGCATAGCACTCGCAGGACACACGGATATCACTCATCACTTTTCGGGAGGGGAATGCCACAGATTTTTCATATGCTCGTGTGACTCCAGTGCTGTCCAGTTCCTGTGATAGTCTATGGTGCTGTTCACATGTCTGATGGTTTCCTTGGACTGGGTAGCACAGAAACTGTGTTGGATCAAACTGCCTAATGCAAGTCTATAGATCGGTGAAAAGACCGGACAGCACTCACATGCCATCCTTGTGCTGTCTGTTTTTCACGGACTGTTTTATAGGGGAAGCTTAAAAAACCTCCATCAGTTTTTATTTTCTCACCCGAGAAAGCCGATGAAATTCTGATCAAACGCTGATGGTAAAAACGGTCACTGACCAAACACTGATCACTTTTTATATGCAAGAAAAACGACTGACGTCTGAATGAAACAAAATAAAAAATATGCAGGTTTTGCATTGCAGACGGCTAATGGATTGATGGTAGATGACAGCAATTTTGACTTCCAGCATGTCCTAGACTTGGTTTGTATCCATTCTCTTGTACAAACCAACCATGGGAAATTGGGTTCTACAGATCACAATGTTTGGTCGTTTTCTGCTTTGATAAAGGTCAAGAGAATCCCTTTACCCTCTGACCTCTGGCTTTAATCTGAGCAATATTACACTATCATTATATTACAGTGTCATAGAAGCCAATGATGCTGCAATAAACATGTCTGGAATTCATCCAATATGTAAATTCCTGTTTCTCAATAAAAATCACGTCATATCCAGCCTGGTGTACTGGCTGCACAACCTCACACCCGGAGTCATCCGGTATCTCATTATATTAATCTCCATGTCACAAGCAGCTTTCTCTTTCCTTATTGTGTCCGTGAATAGATCCTCTGTTGGAAGCTGCCTTTGAGAGGAATCCCCACGCCTCCATTTTCTGTGACGGGACTGAAAGGTGCTAAAGGCTGTGTTTATAGGACTTGGCCAATTTCATGATTAACACGCTTATCCGACTCATGTGCACAATTAACAGCTTGTGAAATGTTTGCCGTTCTGCACTAATAAGATGAATGCTGCTCTTTTCTAAAGTAAAACAACAGGGAAAAGACAAAGGGCCTGATTCATCAGTTGAGGTTTTTCTTTTGTTGTCTTGTGGTGTTCGGTGACTTCTTCAAAGTAACGCACGCACAGTTTGTGAAATTTTGCACAGATCAAAAATGCTCATTATTTTTCCCTTCGACATCTTTGGCCACTTTTTAGCTCAAAAAGTCATGTTCTGCAAAAATGGTACAGGTTTTGTACAAATATTTCAGGCTTACATAAAATCACTCCAGAGGGGGGCTGGAGTACATGTGACAAAAAATGTTGCTACTTTTTAAAAACTTGCATTTGATGAATTAGTTAAAAAAAATTTGGAAATCCCAAACCCAACACACAATGACGAATATAAAAAACACAACAACAGACAAACACAGAAAACATAGACTTAAAAGAGGGCACAAATAAAAAACAGGTGAAAAAAGACCAAAAACCAGGCAAAAAAATGTTGGAAATGCTATAATAACTAGGGCCCTAGATCCTACAAATCTCACACGATCGCATCACAATGCTCGGAGTGGCCGGCGGCTCTCCTGACCTGAGCGTGACAGCATGCATTTCTATGCAGGTCACCGGAACTCCACTATGCCAAAGTCAAGTGCACGGCTGGAACCCCCCATCCCCCGGGTGTGGGTGGAGGCTGACATGACTTGCGCTGGGGGGGAGGTGACTAGGTGGGTGGGGGTGGTATTATTGGGACAGTTGGGGTATATAAGATTTAGCTGGAGGGGGGATCTTTTAGCCTGCAGTTCCTTGGGGATTGTCCCGCCCACCCTCCCTTATTGAATGTTTTGCGAGTCATGGTGGCTGTGGCAGTTGGGGTGGGTCCTTGAAGTTGGTGTAAATTGGATTGGGGTCCAGGGAGATGTGGATCCCTTTAATTTCTTGGTTTGGTGGGTGGTCTGGTGATTTTGGGAGAATGCCGGCTATTGATTGTCGGCTTCCGTCTGTGGTGGTTTAACCCTTCCTCCTCCCCTTTTACATTGGTGCTCCCGAGTTGGTGGTTGCGGCTGGGAGTAAGTTGGTTCAGGGGAAAGGTAATGTTTGGGTATTGGTAATCACCAGACTTATGGGCTTCGAGGACCACACCCCTATTAATCTTCTATTTGTTATTTATGTTTTAAATAAAGGCTGCTGTGGCCATTTCATCCAGCTTCGTGTATGTGGTTATTTCGTAGTGGTTAAGTTAATATGGGGGGGAAGAGAGGTGAAGTAGAGGTCACCGGAACTCCAGTATGCCAAAGTCAAGTGTATTAGGCAATTAAGCTTTAGAGTAGTAAATCTAAGATTAAAGAAGCGCTAATAGTGTAACATCAGATGAACAAGTGCAGTATATAGGAGATATACACTCACCTAGTTTGGTTGCGAAAGTCACAACTACTGACAATCATAAGATAATGGCGTCTGCTGCAGCCCCACATGGATGAGCGTTCAAAGAGAAAAAAGCTTTTTGTTGATGTACTGGTCCTGAGGAAGAGGTTTTTACCTCGAAATGCGTAGACCGATGAAATTAAAAGAAATATATCATTCATCAACTCTTCTACAGTTTCATTTTGGCTGATGCGCGGCGTTTAACCCCTTCTACACTTCTCTTTGAAAGCTTTAGAGTAGAACATAGATTATAATAGAAGTAGCAGAGTGGAGAATGTTAAGTAGGATGTAGTGTAAGGTAAAGTATAGGAATGTTATATAGATAGACCTTGCTAGTAATAGATATATCAGTATCAGTTACTTCCTGGTTCCAGAGGGAGCTGAGAGCAAAGATGGGAGGAGTAACATATGGCCAGAGGGTTGGATGTAGAGAAAGGCCTGTAAGGCAGCAGTTCTGCAGTGGGGTTCCTGGAGTAAAGACGTGACCTTGTAACTTGGGTCAGTTGGGAACCAAGAGGTATCCTCCAAGGGTCCTAAACCTATGGCTCACCTTGGGACAGGCTTAGAAGAGTGCAGGGACTAGACATATGTACAAAGTTAGAGCTCCTCGAGACGGGCCTAAGGAAGTCAAGAGACTAAAAGTCATCTGAGGCAGTGAGAGGGCCACAGGTAGCTATGGAGAGAAAAACAGGGGGGGAAGTGGAGCCATAGGCCCGGCAGCTGGAGGACTCAGTTCCAGTCAGCGGGATAGAACAAGCCCCGGGAAACAGTGACAGTAGAACCGCATAAGTCTGGCCATGTCTATTGTGAAGCTGGAAAAAATAATAAACCATATACAGTTTTCTGCCCAGAATACTCCAACGTCATGTCTCTATCTACTATAGGTATGATGACGACTGACTACAGGGTAGTGGACGCTACCCTGAAGAGTACAGTAAGTGTCGCACACCCTGCCCAAAGCAGTCTACAAGCACTGGCTCTCTCTGGAGAAGGATTGTGGAGACCTCACGGCCTGGCATCTGCACTTTTCTTCAAGTGGTGCTAGAAACAACCTGTCAAGATGGGCTGCAGGGAAGATGCTTGAAATTAACAACTTACGGGTCATAGAAGCAAAAACAACAGGACATGGCCTGAAGTCGAGTGTGGGCCACACCGATCTTGGGTAGTACTGAAGAAAAAGAGCACAAAGCAATACCCTGTGTGCTCAGAAGCTGGGTATGAAGAAAAGCCCTGTACTCAGTGGCGCACCAGAGGGTGAGAAAAAGAGTGCAAAGCACTGCCCTGTCTATACAGAAGCTGGGGATTAAGAAAGACCCACTAGTCAGTGATACCCGCCTCCAGTGGGTACACCAGAAATAGAGAGCCCCCCTTCCCTAGAACTCACCCAAGTTGATGGGGAACGAGTGGTGACTCTGAAGAAACAGGAGGAGGAACCGGAAGATGCCCCACCCTGGAGAGTGCAGTCCGGAAAATGGACACTCCCCCAACAGTTTTGGCTGCCACTATTAACAGAACAAAAACTAGAGGAAGCTGATAGAACCATGGCAGAAGCACCGCCGATGGAGTGGATGACTGGGGATGAGCCAACCGGTCTAAGGGACAAGGTACAACAGCTGCTGAGTGATTTGGCAGGCCGAAACCTCATGGAGGCAAACGACCAGTGAACCCAGCAAGAGTAGGACTTTGGACCAAGGCAGTCGTCCATGACCAGGTACCAACAGTTGGCCACTGTGGTGGCCTCTTCCAACCCATGGTGCAGCCGCTGATTAATCTTGGAGATTGGGACGCATGACTGGGTCTTCATTGAGAAGGCCATAGTGGAGCGTGGCTATCTAATCTGGGCCAATAGCCCCTTGCAGAGGTACTTTGGGTGGCATTCCTGAAAGTAGAGAGCCTCAAAGGTGCATATGCAGCCCACATCCGCTGAGATGAATTTACAGTTGAGCATGAGATTTACCGCTTCCATCACATCTAGGATGCCATCGAGTAGAGAGTAGGCTGCAAATCTCGAGGTATAATGAGAAAATCAGAACCCGATGTTCCGTTTGTGCCTGTTGCACCTCAGTACGGGTGAGAATGAGGATAGGGCCATAGTCAGTCTGTTGCTTCTAATATCAATGCCATTGCATCTATCTATTTTTGGAATAATATGTTCTGACATTGGTTGCCATTTTTATTCATGGAGGCAAAACATGTATGACCAACTATTTCCTACTTACTATCCTGTGCAGGTTCACACAGCCTAAAGAAAAAGCAAATGAGGCCATCTAGGCCTTGATTTCCCTTCTCGTGGGTTTTCATATGCAGTATGTGCCCTTGATATGTAAAGCAGCGGTGTTAAAGAGAATTTGTCACCAGGTTTTTGCCACCTAATCAGACAGAAGCATAATGTAGGGGCAGAGACCCTGATTCCAGAAATGTGTCACTTACTTGGCTGATTGCTGTAGTTTTAATAAAGTCACAGTTTTATCAGGAGGAGATTATCATTAGATGATTATTAATCCTGCTTCCATGTAGTCTTCCACTTTCGTAAGCTCTGTATAACCCCACCTCCTTCACTGATAGGCAGCTTTCTGCATATGCACAGTGTAATCAGAAAGCTGCCAATTAGTGCTATGGGTGGGATTATACAGAGGTCAACATGTATAAAACTGGTAGATCTGTCATAGATAGAACAGAGATTTTATCAAAACTACAGCAAGCAGCACAGTAAGTGACACATCACTGGAATCAGGGTTTCTGACTTTATATTATGCTCATCTTAGATGGGGTATACATATCCTGGTGACAGATTCCCTTTAAGGTTTTTGTATTCTATTTACGGAGTAATAATGAGACTGCAGATTTTCTTTGCATAAAGTGTTCCAATATCACAAACCTCTTATTCTAAAGGGGGCTTTACACGCTACGATATCGTTAATGTTTTATCGTCGGGGTCACGTTGTTAGTGACGCACATGCGGCGTCATTAACGGTATCGCAGCGTGTAACACTTACCAGCGACCTTAAACGTCCTCCAAAGTGGTGAAAATCGTTCACCATGGAGTGGTCGTCCTAAAACCAAAAATTGTTAATGGTTGTTTATAGATGTTGTTCCTCGTTCTTGTGGCAGCATATATCGCAGTGCATGACACCGCAGGAGCGAGGAACCTCACCTTACCTGCGTCCCACCCGCAATGAGGAAGGAAGTAGGTGGGCGGGATGTTCGTCCCGCTCATCTCCGCCCCTCCGCTTTGATTGGCCGGCCGCTTAGTGACGTCGCGGTGACGTCGCTGTGATGCCAAACGTCCCTCCCCCTTGAGGGAGGGATTGTTCAGCAGTCACAGCGCCGACGCCGACCAGGTAAGTGCGTGTGACGCTGCCGTAGTGATAACGTTCGCTGCGGCAGCGATCACAAACAATCGCATGCGCGACGGGGGCGGGTGCTTTTGCGTACGATATCGCTAGCAATTGCTAGAAATATCGTAGCGTGTAAAGCCTGCTTAACTTTAGGAACCAAGGGTTCCAATTGAAAAAGTATTTGGAGAGTAGGTCTTGCAGTGTAGACGTTGCTTAGAATTATAATTTCCACATCGTACAATGGTAGATCAATGTAAACCAATTCCATAGTCGACAAAATATTATAAAATCACGTTAATTGGGTATTTTGGGATTTATTTTTTTAAGGGCCCAAAGATAGAGTAAAGATGAAAATAAACAAAGAATTGATGATTGAAATATATTGAAAGATTTTTAAGGTTTTCTGTTTTGAACCTCCAAAAAACAATTTTAGTGCCCTGAAACCCATGTAGAAAGATAGGCAGCTTTATAGCAGGGCATGCTGAATTTCCGCTCTACAGACAAGTCTTGCAGTTCTGTACAAGCTTTAGTTATGGCAGTTCCTTTCCGAGATCCAATACAAGTCTTGTATGTTTGCCGAAAGTTGGGATGAAACAAATATTACTGTATTAGTCAGACACAAGCTCCAAATGAATGTTTCCTAATCCCAGAAGAAAACTTGTGATGCTGCATGTTCAGCAAGTTGTAATATTACCCACTAATAGCATCATAGCCTAAACATTTTGCTAATTAGATATTAGGAGACACTTTAATTGTTGGAGTTCAGTCTGGGACACTGAAGTCCCCCTTAGCCAGCCCTTTGCAGACCATTTAGTTTCCTTTCTGACACTCACCATATCTGATACGATTCTCTGGCAAGATTTGCTTGGGTAAAACATCGGCCCAAGGGGAAAAAGAGAATAATAGTCTTAATTGGAACTGACGTGTGATTTTGGGATTAAAGAACCGTCTGGCAGTGAAAAGAGCCGAGTTTATCCTTCAGAGCAGCACTAATGTAGAAGACTGACTTTCTAATCCTTCTTTGGAAGGGGTTGAAGCCTGCGGGGAATTGGCTGGGGCAACGAGAGGTGCAAAAGGGAATTTAGCAGAAATACAGAAAGTGCAGAGAGCATGTAGATGACATCAGGTATGATAGAGAAATGTATCGGAAGAGTAAGAGGGGGATATATCTTCGGCATATCCTTTTAAAAATGCAGTCTGAAACAATAGTACTGACAAAATATATGAACATGGTGCCATTATGTAATTCCTGTTACTGTTAGGCCGGGATCAAACAAGCATTGATTCTCTCATGTGAGAGAATAAAGCCTGCTTTACACCTTGCAATTAAGCATACGATATCGTATGTGATCGTACCCGCCCGCATCGTATGTGCGACACAGTCAATTTGTTGAAAGTGTCGCACAATCGAATAACCCCCCGTTACACGTACTTACCCATCCATACGACCTCGCTGTGGGCGGCGAACATCCACTTCCTGGAGTGGGAGGGACGTTCGGTGTCACATCGACGTCACACGGCAGCCGGCCAATAGAAGCGGAGGGGTGGAGATGAGCGGGACATAACCTCCCACCTCCTTCCTTCCACATTGCCGGCGGACGTAGGTAAGATCTGTTCATCGTTCCCGGGGTGTCACACACTGCGATGTGTGCTACCCTGGGTACGATGAACAACCTGACGTTTTACCGTTCAATCGCAATCGCACGTAGCTGTTACATGCTACAATGTAACTTACGATGCCGGATGTGCGTCACTTACGACGTGACCCCGCCGACACATCTATATATAGTAGCGTGTAAAGCGGGCTTTAGATCGATTATGGTAATGACACTGATCAAATTCTGATCCGAGTTTGCGAGTGTCAGCTTAGTGTCATTCAATTCTCTTGCATGAAAAAATCAGAGCACACTGTCAAGAGAAGATGAAGAACAAAATGTCTCCATCTCCTCCATTTTCTGGGTCTGCGATGTCTGCAGACCATCTTATTTGCGTAGCAAATCACAGCATGCTGCAAATTAGTTCTCATTCTGAACAGCAAGAGAAAAAATACGTGGAGTGTCACAGCACCCTAGAATAATATTCGTCCAAGTGCTATCAGATCAAACATAGGATAGCACTCGTCCGATATATATGCTCATGTGAGCAAGCCCTTGGAATTAATAAAGACACCATGGGTGAAAAAAAATACAACTGTGGATTCAATGAGGAATCTTGTGTACTAACCCCAATAAATAGTAAATGTTATGAAGAAGGGACTAGAGAATAGAAAATGTCAAAACTTCTTTAGAACTGAGCCAATTTTATGTATAGGCAGAGTAAGTCTGTGCCTAAGGGTGTTTATTGAAGTGTACGTTAAAGGACCCAAGGGGAAGGCTCCAATTGTCATAACTTAGTCTCAGGACCTAACCTGGTGGCCTTTTGCTCTGTGATTGGTTTCCTTACCTACTGAGCCACAGCCTGGTTGGTCTCTGTCCAAATGCTGATTGTTCTTTTGCCTTTGCTTCTTCCTTTGGGCTGCAGTTAGCCAGGTGTTCTCACTTGCTTGTTTTGTCACATACCACATACCAGGTGGGGCTATTTATATTCTCCTTTTACCAGCCTTTTTCGCTGGCTATATTTCTATGTGGATTTGTGTTAGAAGATCCAGCGATGCAGCTAAGGGGTTTTGCCTGTTGGGAAGGTAAACCAGTGTTGTAATTGCTCTGTGTTTCTCATGTGCCTACCCTAAACCTGTCATCTGTTTTCTGTTAGATTTGTAAGCAGTTACCCTTGCTTGCACTTATCATTTCTGCTTTTTCCCTTGGTGCACTTGCTTTATGCTTGCTCACATAAAACCCTGCACTCTTTCTCTATTTGGTTAGTTTTGTATAGAGGCCGTTCCTCTGGTTCCTCAGGAGGTATGAGAAACAGCTCGATGGCCTTTTAAGGAGACAGATCCGAGGCATGGATTCTAGTAGTGCGACTAGGGACTTTCTAGTCTATATAGAAACTAGTAGGGTACGGGTGCCAGTGCAATGGTGTAGACTTTATTTCTCCCTTTACTTGTGTATTAGTTTGATACATGCATAACATTATAGCCAGTTCATTAAAGTGTGTTGGGGTATCATTATGGATCCTGTTGGTATCTTGGCCTCACAAATACGGGCCTTGTCCATGGAAGTGGTAGATATCAAGCTCCAGCAGCAGTACACATATTCTACCACTAAAGAGAATTTGGTCTATCTGAACGCCACATGTGAACTCAAGGTAAACTTGCAGAACTGCTTCGACAGAGATAGGAGTGTTTTCTATTTTTTCTGCCTCATGCAAATTATACTTTTGCCTCTGTCTTGTCTCCTCGGGGTGTGACAGTCAACGAGTGGGCATTATTTTGTCATTGCTTCTTGGGGATCCGCAAGCCAGGACATTTTCATTGCCTGTGGACTCCAAAGCATTTACCTCTGAGGCATTTTTTTTAGGCTCTTCTCTTCATTATGATGATCCTGACAAAGTCACAGTAGCTGAATCCAAGTTCCGCAAGCTGGTTCAGGAAGTCAGTATAGTGGAAATCTATTGCACAGAGTTTAGACGTTGGGCAGTAGAGACTTCCTGGAATAACTCTGCTCTTCGGAGTCAGTTCTGTTATGGGCTTTCAGGGCAGATTAGGGACAAAATGGCTTACAATCCAAGCCCGCAATCTCTGGAGAAAGCTATGACACTGGCTGTTCATTTAGATAGACTCCTGAGAGAGACACATTTAATTAATTTACAGTGGTAGTTTCCTTGCTACCATTTGACACTGATGAACCTATGTAAATGAATGCTTGCACAGACACCAAATAGGGAACTGAACTTGGAGCATCTGCTCGGTTTTGTTTATTTTGGTGTGCTTCTGGTCATGTCATTGTTCAATGTTTCAAATATGTTAAACATTTTGAAAGGAAAAAAATAGGAGAATTTTTGTAGAACTGCAAGTTCCAAGAGTCTGAGATTGTGTCTGATACAGGTGCCCAGATCTAAGAATATTAAGGCCCTGTGCGCACGCTGCCGTTTTTGCCGCGGTTTTGCTGCATGAATTGCTGCAGAAAAAGTTCATAACCTTTTTGCAGTCATTCCCCAGCAAAACCTATGGTAAAAAAAAAAAAGGTGCGCACACACTGCGTTTCTTCCCCTACAGGTTTTGCTGCAGAATTTCTGCAGCAAAACTAATGAGCATGTCACTTCTTTTCTGCAGGTATCTGCGGCTTTTGTCATAGATAATGGTAAAAATCCACAGGGACTAACCTGTGGCAAACCGTGGCAAAATCGTGGGTGCTATTTTATCGCATTGTTGCCGCGAGTGCGGTATTCTGCCAGAGGGTGCGGCTTTTTCTTAAGAAAAGTCCATTTTCTAGTGCGCACATAGCCTAAAGCGGGCTTTACACGCTGCGACATCGCTAATGCGGAGTCGTTGGGGTCACGGATTTTGTGACGCACATCCGGCCGCATTAGCGATGCCGTTGCGTGTGACACCGATAAGCGATTTTGTATCGTTGCAAAAACGTGCAAAATCGCTCATCGGCGACATGGGGGTCCATTCTTAAAAATCGTTACTGCAGCAGTAACAAAGTTGTTCCTCGTTCCTGCGGCAGCACACATCGCTGCGTGTGACGCCGCAGGAACGATGAAGCTCCCCTTACCTGCCTCCCGGCCGCTATGAGGAAGGAAGGAGGTGGGCGGGATGTTACATCCCGCTCATCTCCGCCCCTCCGCTGCTATTGGGCGGCGGTTCAGTGATGTCGCTGTGATGCCGCACGGACCACCCCCTTAGAAAGGAGGCGGTTCGCCCATCACAGCGACGTCGCCGGACAGGTAAGTATGTGTGACGGCTGTTGGGCAGCGATTTGCCCGTGTCGCGCAACAGATGGGGGCGGGTACCCACACTAGCGATATCGGGACCGATATCGCAGTGTGTAAAGTAGCCTTAAGGGGTACTTTGCACACTACGACATCACAAGCCGATGCTGCGATGCCGTCACATGCACTTACCTGCCCTGCGACATCGCCCTGGCCGGTGAACCGCCTCCTTCCTAAGGGGGCGGGTCGTGCGGCATCACAGCGACGTCACACGGCAGGCGGCCAATAGTAGCGGAGGGGCGAAGATGAACGGGATGTAAGCATCCCTCCCACCTCCTTCTTTCCGCATAGCAGGTGGGACGCAGGTAAGGTGATGTTCCTCGCTCCTACGGCTTCACACACAGCGATGTGTGCTGCCTGCTGGAACGAGGAACAACATTGTACCGTCGCTGCTGCGAAATTATGGAAATGTCCGACCCTACACCGATCATACGATAACGACGCTTTTGCGCTCGTTAATCGTATGTAAAAGGATTCACATACTGCGATGTTGACAGCGACGCCGGATGTGCGTCACTTTCGATTTGACCCCCACCGACATCGCACCTGCGATGTCGTAGTGTGCAAAGTACCCCTAAGGTTCATGTTTTGTCCTTATTATTATTATTATTATTATTATTTATTATTACAGCGCCATTTATTCCATGGCGCTTTACAAGTGAAAGAGGGTATACGGACAACAATCATTAACAGTACAAAACAGACTGGTATAGGAGGAGAGAGGACCCTGGCCGTGAGGGCTCACAGTCTACAGGGAAGGGGTGATGGTACGATAGGTGAGGACAGAGCTGGTTGCGCAGTGGTCTACTGGACTGAGGGCTATTGTAGGTTGTAGGCTTGTTGAAAGAGGTGGGTCTTGAGGTTCCTCTTGAAGCTTTCCACGGTAAGGGAGAGTCTGATATGCTGAGGTAGAGCATTCCAGAGTATGGGGGATGCAGGGGAGAAATCTTGTATGCGATTGTGGCAAGAGGAGATAAGAGAGGAGCAGAGGAGGAGATCTTGTGAGGATCTGAGGTTGCATGCAGGTAGATACCGGGAGACTAGGTCACAGATGTAGAGAGGAGACAGGTTGTGCATGGCTTTGTATGTCATGGTTAGTGTTTTGAACTGGAGTCATTGGGTGATGGGAAGCCAGTGAAGGGATTGGCAGAGTGGTGAGGCTGGGGAGTAGCAAGGGGAGAGGTGGATTAAGTGGGCCGCAGAGTTTAGGATAGATTGGAGGGGTGCAAGAGTGTTGGAAGGGAGGCCATAGAGCAGGAGGTTGCAGTAGTCGAGGCAGGAGATGATGAGGGCATGCACTAATGTTTTTGCTGATTCTTGGTTAAGGAAAGCACGGATCCGGGAGATGTTTTTGAGTTGTAATCGGCATGAGTTGAAGAGGGCTTGGATGTGTGGCTTGAAGGATAGAGCAGAGTCGAAGGTCACTCCAAGGCAACGAGCTTGTGAGACTGGGGAGAGTAAGCAACCATCGAGTTTGATGGAAAGGCTTGTTGGAGGAGATGAGTGAGGAGGAGGAAAGACAATGAGCTCTGTTTTGTCCATGTTAAGTTTTAGGAATCGCGCAGAGAAGAAGGATGAAATAGCAGACAGACATTGTGGAATTTTGGTTAGTAGAGAGGTAATGTCAGGTCCAGAGAGGTAGATCTGTGTGTCATCGGCATAGAGATGATACTGGAAGCCGTGGGACTCTATGAGCTGTCCCAGGCCGAAGGTGTAGATGGAGAACAGCAGGGGTCCAAGAACTGAGCCTTGGGGGACACCGACAGATAGGGGGCGAGATGAGGAAGTGGTGTGAGAATGGGAGATGCTGAAAGTTCAGTCGGTTAGGTATGAGGAGATCCAAGATAGGGCCAAGTCTGTGATGCCCAGAGATGAGAGAATCTGTAGTAGGAGGGAATGGTCTACTGTGTCGAAGGCAGAGGACAGGTCCAGGAGGAGGAGGATAGAGTAGTGTCACTTGGCTTTGGCGGTTAGTAGGTCGTTAGTGACTTTAGTTAGGGCAGTTTCAGTGGAATGATGCGGTCGGAAGCCAGATTGTAGCTGGTCAAAGAGGGAGCAGGAGGAGAGGTATGAGGACAGTTCAAGATGGACATGCTGTTCTAGTAGTTTTGAGGCATAGGGGAGAAGGGATATGGGGTGATAGTTTGACACAGAGGATGGGTCAAGGGAGGGCTTTTTGAGGATGGGTGTAATAGAGGCATGTTTAAAGCATGAAGGGAATACACCAGTTGTTAGTGATAGGTTGAAGAGATGGGTTAGGGCTGGGATGAGGACTGCGGTGATGTTGGGGATGAGGTGCGATGGGAGCGGGTCCAGTGCACAGGTTGTTAGATGTGATCTTGAGAGTAGAGTGGAAAGATTGTTTTCTGTCATGGTGGAGAAGCTGGATTTGGAGGGAGAAGGCTGAGTAGCTATGATGAGGGGCTGTGGTGATTGTGGGCCAAAGCTTGCTCTGATGGTGTCAATCTACTGCTTGAAGAAAGAGGCAAAGTCTTCAGCTGAGATGAGAGGAGAGAAAGGTGGTGCTGGAGGACGGAGGAGTGAATTAAAAGTGTTGAATAGCTGTTTAGGGTTGTGAGAGAGAGAGGATATGAGGGATGAGAAGTAAGTTTGTTTTGCAGCAGTGAGTGTGGACTTGAAAGTGGTCAGGGACTCTTTATATGCAATGAAGTGCTCAGTGGAATGAGACCTCTTCCATCTGCACTCAGCAATTCTGGAAGCCCATCTCAGTTCTTTAGTCTGCCTCGTGTGCCAGGGTTGCCTGTTGATTGTGCGGGTTTTGGTGTGTGTGAGGGGGGCGGCTGATTCGAGAGCTGCAGAGATTGTAGTGTTGTATAAAGTTGCAGCAGCATCTGCATCGTGTAGAAATGCAATGTCTGTGAGAGGGAGAAGGGACTGAGAAAGGGCGTGTAAATCAAGGTGTTTTATATTTCTGCGAGGGTGTGAAAGTTTGTGGAGGGGGGGTTGCGTAGTTGGAGAAGAGAGGGAAGAGAATGTGAGTAGGTTGTGGTCAGACAGGGGGAGAGGTGAGTTAGAGAGGTTAGATAGGGAACAGAGGCGAGTGAAGATGAGGTCCAGCGTGTGGCTATCTTTGTGAGTAGCTGCAGAAGACCATTGGGTGAGGCCGAAGGAGGAAGCGAGTGTTAGAAGTTTGGAGACAGATGAGTGGGAAGGGTCAATTGGGATATTGAAATCACCCATGATGATGGTGGGGATGTCGGTGGAAAGGAAGTGTAGTAGCCAGGTGGAGAAATTATCAAAAAAGGCAGTGGCTGGCCCTGGAGGGTGGTAAATGACAGCCAGTTGAAGGTTGGAGGGGGCATACAGTTAGGTCCAGAAATATTTGGACAGTGACACAATTTTCGCGAGTTGGGCTCTGCATGCCACCACATTGGATTTGAAATGAAATCTCTACAACAGAATTCAAGTGCAGATTGTAACGTTTAATTTGAAGGTTTGAACAAAATTATCTGATAGAAATTGTAGGAATTGTACACATTTCTTTACAAACACTGCACTTTTTAGGAGGTCAAAAGTAATTGGACAAATAAACCAAACCCAAACAAAATATTTTTATTTTCAATATTTTGTTGCGAATGCTTTGGAGGCAATCACTGCCTTAAGTCTGGAACCCATGGACATCACCAAACGCTGGGTTTCCTCCTTCTTAATGCTTTGCCAGGCCTTTACAGCCGCAGCCTTCAGGTCTTGCTTGTTTGTGGGTCTTTCCGTCTTAAGTCTGGATTTCAGCAAGTGAAATGCATGCTCAATTGGGTTAAGATCTGGTGATTGACTTGGCCATTGCAGAATGTTCCACTTTTTTGCACTCATGAACTCCTAGGTAGCTTTGGCTGTATGCTTGGGGTCATTGTCCATCTGTACTATGAAGCGCCGTCCGATCAACTTTGCGGCATTTGGCTGAATCTGGGCTGAAAGTATATCCCGGTACACTTCAGAATTCATCCGGCTACTCTTGTCTGCTGTTATGTCATCAATAAACACAAGTGACCCAGTGCCATTGAAAGCCATGCATGCCCATGCCATCACGTTGCCTCCACCATGTTTTACAGAGGATGTGGTGTGCCTTGGATCATGTGCCGTTCCCTTTCTTCTCCAAACTTTTTTCTTCCCATCATTCTGGTACAGGTTGATCTTTGTCTCATCTGTCCATAGAATACTTTTCCAGAACTGAGCTGGCTTCATGAGGTGTTTTTCAGCAAATTTAACTCTGGCCTGTCTATTTTTGGAATTGATGAATGGTTTGCATCTAGATGTGAACCCTTTGTATTTACTTTCATGGAGTCTTCTCTTTACTGTTGACTTAGAGACAGATACACCTACTTCACTGAGAGTGTTCTGGACTTCAGTTGATGTTGTGAACGGGTTCTTCTTCACCAAAGAAAGTATGCGGCGATCATCCACCACTGTTGTCATCCGTGGACGCCCAGGCCTTTTTGAGTTCCCAAGCTCACCAGTCAATTCCTTTTTTCTCAGAATGTACCCGACTGTTGATTTTGCTACTCCAAGCATGTCTGCTATCTCTCTGATGGATTTTTTTCTTTTTTTTCAGCCTCAGGATGTTCTGCTTCACCTCAATTGAGAGTTCCTTAGACCGCATGTTGTCTGGTCACAGCAACAGCTTCCAAATGCAAAACCACACACCTGTAATCAACCCCAGACCTTTTAACTACTTCATTGATTACAGGTTAACGAGGGAGACGCCTTCAGAGTTAATTGCAGCCCTTAGAGTCCCTTGTCCAATTACTTTTGGTCCCTTGAAAATGAGGAGGCTATGCATTACAGAGCTATGATTCCTAAACCCTTTCTCCAATTTGGATGTGAAAACTCTCATATTGCAGCTGGGAGTGTGCACTTTCAGCCCATATTATATATATATAAAATTGTATTTCTGAACATGTTTTTGTAAACAGCTAAAATAACAAAACTTGTGTCACTGTCCAAATATTTCTGGACCTAACTGTAGATGCGTACGGAGTGCACCTCAAAAGATGGGAGAGTAACAGAGGGTGGTAGTGGAATTGGTGTAAAGGAGCATTGGTCGGACAGGAGCAATCCAACTCCTCCACCATGCTTGTTGCTGGGACGGGGGGTGTGAGAGAGTTGGAGACCACCATAAGAAAGTGCAGCAGGAGAGGCAGTGTCAGAGGGGGTGAGCCAGGTTTCTGTGATGGCAAGGAAGGAGAGTTTATTAGTGATGTAAAGATCATGAATGTAGGATAGTTTGTTGTAAACAGAGCGAGCGTTCCATAGAGCTCCTTTTAGTGGGACTGGGGGAGCGGGGGCTGGTTGAATGTGTATGAGGTTTGAGAGGGTGCGGAAATTTGTGTTAGGTTGTGGATGTGGGTTTTTTAGTGACAATAGGGATGTGGTGAGGAGGACCAGGATTTGGAGAGATATCCCCAGCAGTGAGGAGAAGCAGTGAGAGTGTTAGTAGGTGGGAGCAGGAGAGGCCATGAGGTGGCCGTGAGTGTCTGGAGACACTGGGTGTAATATTGAGGAAAATGTCTGAGGGGAAGGTGAGATGGGTGGGGAGGATGGAGGGAGAGATGAAAAGTTCATTACTGGGTGTAGAGATCAGAGGGGGCGGTAGAAAGTGTAGTATTATAGAGGTAAAAGTTAAGAGACACACGAACATTGTTTACATTGACTATGTGGTCAAATACCTTCCGGTCACTTCCGGCCCAATTCTGGCCTAATTCAATGCATCATACTTATATGGTGCAAACTTGTCATGGTGCAGACAAAGTCTAGTGCAGACTTTGAGCTGTCCCAGTATATACACATACAAGTGCATTCAGCTGTGAAGGGGTGGGGTGCAACAAGAACCCCTTGATCACTCAATCAAAGAAGCCAGATGCAGCATCACATAGGCAAAATAAACAAAGGTCATAAAAGGAAGGTGGGGGAACATGGGGGGAGGGAGGTCACAGATGCTGGAGCATGCCAGGGAGATATTGAAGCAAAGAGGGAACAGGTCAGATATTTTGAAAAACTAGGATGAATGAATTGACATACCATGTATTAAAACACACAGCAGACAGAAGGGGATAGCAAATCAGTTCATGGAAAAGTAGGATGAATGAATTGACATACCTGTGGGAAGATAGACATGATGATTAGATGATGGCAGAGAAGTGATGGTAGAATACTATGTGCATCATAATAATATCTCTGGCCTAATTCAATGCATCATACTTATATGGTGCATACTTGTCATGGTGCAGACAAAGTCTTCTAGCATTGTTCCAGAATTGAGGGACAAAAACCACTCAGGGTTTGAGGTGAAAGGCTAGTACTGAGTACCCTGAAGGAAGATCTCAGGCAGTACTTTCAAAATGCCCAGAACAGTGCGCCAAGAGATTACCTATAAGCAATCTCTATGTACCGCTCTCTTTGTGTGTAGATCTGCTTTAAGAAATACAGTTAGGTCCAGAAATATTTGGACAGTGACACAAGTTTTGTTATTTTAGCTGTTTACAAAAACATGTTCAGAAATACAATTATATATATAATATGGGCTGAAAGTGCACACTCCCAGCTGCAATATGAGAGTTTTCACATCCAAATTGGAGAAAGGGTTTAGGAATCATAGCTCTGTAATGCATAGCCTCCTCTTTTTCAAGGGACCAAAAGTAATTGGACAAGGGACTCTAAGGGCTGCAATTAACTCTGAAGGCGTCTCCCTCGTTAACCTGTAATCAATGAAGTAGTTAAAAGGTCTGGGGTTGATTACAGGTGTGTGGTTTTGCATTTGGAAGCTGTTGCTGTGACCAGACAACATGCGGTCTAAAGAACTCTCAATTGAGGTGAAGCAGAACATCCTGAGGCTGAAAAAAAAGAAAAAATCCATCAGAGAGATAGCAGACATGCTTGGAGTAGCAAAATAAACAGTCGGGTACATTCTGAGAAAAAAGGAATTGACTGGTGAGCTTGGGAACTCAAAAAGGCCTGGGCGTCCACGGATGACAACAGTGGTGGATGATCGCCGCATACTTTCTTTGGTGAAGAAGAACCCGTTCACAACATCAACTGAAGTCCAGAACACTCTCAGTGAAGTAGGTGTATCTGTCTCTAAGTCAACAGTAAAGAGAAGACTGCATGAAAGTATATACAAAGGGTTCACATCTAGATGCAAACCATTCATCAATTCCAAAAATAGACAGGCCAAAGTTAAATTTGCTGAAAAACACCTCATGAAGCCAGCTCAGTTCTGGAAAAGTATTCTATGGACAGATGAGACAAAGATCAACCTGTACCAGAATGATGGGAAGAAAAAAGTTTGGAGAAGAAAGGGAACGGCACATGATCCAAGGCACACCGCTTCCTCTGTAAAACATGGTGGAGGCAACGTGATGGCATGGGCATGCATGGCTTTCAATGGCACTGGGTCACTTGTGTTTATTGATGACATAACAGCAGACAAGAGTAGCCGGATGAATTCTGAAGTGTACTGGGATATACTTTCAGCCCAGATTCAGCCAAATGCCGCAAAGTTGATCGGACGGCGCTTCATAGTACAGATGGACAATGACCCCAAGCATACAGCCAAAGCTACCCAGGAGTTCATGAGTGCAAAAAAGTGGAACATTCTGCAATGGCCAAGTCAATCACCAGATCGTAACCCAATTGAGCATGCATTTCACTTGCTGAAATCCAGACTTAAGACGGAAAGACCCACAAACAAGCAAGACCTGAAGGCTGCGGCTGTAAAGGCCTGGCAAAGCATTAAGAAGGAGGAAACCCAGCGTTTGGTGATGTCCATGGGTTCCAGACTTAAGGCAGTGATTGCCTCCAAAGGATTCGCAACAAAATATTGAAAATAAAAATATTTTGTTTGGGTTTGGTTTATTTGTCCAATTACTTTTGACCTCCTAAAAAGTGGAGTGTTTGTAAAGAAATGTGTACAATTTCTACAATTTCTATCAGATATTTTTGTTCAAACCTTCAAATTAAACGTTACAATCTGCACTTGAATTCTGTTGTAGAGATTTCATTTCAAATCCAATGTGGTGGCATGCAGAGCCCAACTCGCGAAAATTGTGTCACTGTCCAAATATTTCTGGACCTAACTGTACATGATTCAGTTTTGTTGGGACATCTGGATTTTTCTGCCATGTCGAGGTCACTTCATAGATCTTTTTGTGGCAAACTGCTTGTATGGATACTGAAGTTTATGTCCGTAATTGCAGAGTTTCTGCCAGGACAAAGACCTCTCTTCAGGACCCAGTAGAATTTCTCTAACCAAAAAGGGTTCCTTTGTAACCTAGGACTCACTTGACTAGTGACCAGACCAAAAAAGTACCGTAGATGCCGACTGCAGACATTAGAAGGCTTCTGAATCTTTAGGGAGAGGGCGTTTGTGTTGTTGTCCTCAAGAAATCTATGTTTTCAAGTGGTATTTAGAAGACATGTCTTCAAATTTGTAGGTCCTTACAGTATTATTGAAGTTTTGAATCCTGTGATGGTTAAACTTCAGCTCCCTTTAGACTGGAAGATTAAAAACTCCTTTCATTTTTTCATTTTAAAAATTTTTTAAAGGTCACCTGGTCCTAGAGACATAATTAAGGTGGATTTAGAAGAGGATCAAGAATATGGGGTAGAGCTAGTACTGAATTTTAGGTTCCAATTACAGTATTTCTTCAAATGGAAGGGTTGTGGTCCTTATGATAACTCCGGGAGTTAATTTGGGGAGTCTTAATGCAAATAGCCTGATGAGCGTATTCCATCTGCAATATCAGATGGTGGGCGCTGCTGAAGGTCCAGTAGGCCCACTTAGAAGGGAGGTGTACTGTCATGCCTCGGTTTCAGGACTTGATCCAGTGGCCTCTTGCTCCGTGGTACGTTTCCTTAACTGCTGAGCCGCCGTCTGGTCTGTTTCTGTCAAAATTCTGATGATTCTTTTACTTTTGCTTCTTCCTTTCCTTAGTTTATGGTTAGCCAGGTGTTCTCATTTGCTTATTTTGTCTCTGCCTTATCACATATTGGGTGGGGCTATTTATTCACTGCTTTCACCAGCCTTCTTTGCTGGCTATATTTCTATGAGGAGTAAGTGAAATAGTTGAACACTTATTTGACATTACTTAGCTGCAGACTACAAACTGCTGCTTTGTCAGCATGTCGAAACAGAAATTTGTAGTAGAATTGTAACGTCTATAGTATAAAGCATAGAGATGGGTGCATTATATGAGGGATGTCAAGAATTACAAAAAAGAGAAACAGTGACACATCTGTTAATAAGATATGTTAGGCATTGAGGCTAAACTGCAATTCCAGATGTATCCCATGGACCAAAGTAGCGCTGTTGGTTGAAAATTAAGCAGCTCTTGAGTTGTCAAATTCTAGCCCTATATTTACCTAAAATGTGTTATACAATTATACACAGAGGTGTCAGTAAAGTGGCAACAAATGTATCAATATAGCGCTGCGTCCCTGTATCCCTTGCTCTCCTCCCTGCAAGGAAATGCACTCACTCTCTCTGCGGCGCTCCACATGGATGCCTCCTGCTTCCCCCTCCTGGGGCCTGTGCACACTGCACACGTCCTCTGGGAGTGATCCTAGGGCATACGTGCACTGCTGCCTTCCTCTTAAAGGGCCAGTGCGTCACTCCCAGGAAATGACTCTCAATGAAGTCACTCTCCCACTAGGCGAGGTGCCTGATCAATGCCCTAGTTTAGTTTTAGTTAATGTTTATGTGCCCTGGCCAGTTAGTTGTCATGTCTAGTGTCTTGTCCTGTCCTGCCTGCATCTTGTCCCAGCCCATCCTGCCTGTTGGCACTTGGCTCCAGTCCTGTCTTGCCTGTACCTGGTCCCAGTCCACCCTGTCCTGTTTGCAGCTGGTTCCAATCTGTCCTGTCCTGCCTGTACCTGGTTCCAGCCCGTCCTGCCTATTGGCACCTGCTCCAGTCCTGTCCTGCCTGTACTTGGTCCCAGCTCATTCTGGCCTGTTTTTTACCTGATTCCTGTCCTGTTGGTACCTGCTGTCTGTTCGTCCTGTTAGCTCTACTGACTTTGTCTGCCTGTCCTGGCCATGCCATCTGCCTCAGCCACTCCGGTGGGCCCAGCCTGGCTAGTGACTCTGCCTGTCCGTCCTGCCTGTGCTGTCTGCTTCAGCTACCCTGGTGGTCCCAGTCTACACTAGAGACTCAGCCTGTATACAACTGTGTCCGCCCCTGTCTTGGGGGTCAGCTGCCACAGCCCCAGTCTATGCCCAGGGAGTAGCACGTGGAGTCCGCCTTGCAGTGAGCTCTTACCACTTTAGGGTAAACCCGGGGTGCCCCTGTGGTCCAGTGTGTCTACTTCAGCTCGTCGCTTTACCATCTCTGGTGGTGAGCGTTACAGTCAATTTATTTTTATTATTTTTATTATTTGTTTTATCTTGTAACATCCCTTTCTTTATCATAGGAGGACAGCACTATGTTTCAGTATGTACGCTATACAGTATGTACTTTTTATTATTGTGCTGATGATTGTCTTCCTTTCTAATTTTCCTGAGAAAACCCAGCAACAATGTATATTTAGGGGACTACTAGCTAGTGGAATTCATCATACACCTGAATATACCTCCCCTCCCTCATCCACCTTCACAATGATGGGGTCAGCTGCTCAGCAACTTTTTCCGACATTAAATTAATTGAGCTTTGGTGTCAAGGGGTTATGTGGAGGTTCATTATGACAAAGCATCTCGGCCTGTATAAATCCTACTCTGGGGTCACTTCTGAACTGTGTCTGCATTTTATAATTCTCGTAAAGTGAAAATCAGCCAAATCCAGTGATTAAAAAAATAGGAAAAGAAAATCACTGTATAGAAGCCGGGATTCAGTAATTAACTTCACTTAGACGCTCAATGCTTCACGCTAGTCCCCGGGCATTGCTGTTATTGGCTACGTGCTGAGAGAATGGCTAACATGAATACAGCAAGGAGTTACGGATTAAGGAAGGTTTACAACATATAGGTAAAGTTCAGTCTGACTAAGATAGGTCTTTTTTTATCTATAGCCATGTAAGATAGGTTTTGTTCTCAAGGAATATGGAACTGGTTTGAGACCCCCAAGCAGCTAATCAAATTTCTCAATGCAGAACCATAGTGCTGAATTCTATATGTTCTTCATTAGGACGCTAAGCAGTATTGAAAGCTGAGCTTAGATGAGTCGAGGTGATGACAGTAGACGGTCTGTGTCATCCTCTGACCGGTCTTACGCAAAGGTGATGATATGACGAGCAAGGAATAATAACTTCAATGTCAAGTCCACTAATTCCTACAATATCCCATCTTCACTTGGGTATCTGTGTAATACATTCCTGGATTATCCCTGCCTATTATGCACATCCTCCACAGTCAATTGGTTCTCACATGCAAGCAATGTGTCTGCATTTATTGCATGGTGTTGGGTCATCCTTGTATCTTATTCTCAGGGGCTAAGAAAAGAAAGGCTTTGAAAGAGGGATGAAATTGGAAATATGTATCAGGAAAAGGAAAGAGCTGATGAATAGAGGGATGTGAGATTGCAAGCCCATGAGACCCTCCAGTGTTCACAGAGATAAGGAGTCACATCTTATAGCTTTGGAGGTGCAGGTCAATAGAGATTGTTTTAATTGTCCAGGAGATAAGAGAGGGGTCATGAGCCATGAGACATAGAGGAAGGGTAGCAGGCCTTTTACACATAGCGAAAGATAATGGCTGACTTATTCCAGGCTGTTATGCAGTAGGACAGATTCTTATAGACTCTCTTTACTGACATTATTAGTAACTAGAAGGTGGCCCGATTCTACGCATCGGGTATTCTAGAATTTACGTATTGTGTAGTTCATGTATGATTTTTGTTATATATATATATATATATATATATATATATATATATATAGATGTTGTTGTGTGTACTTACCAAGTGTTTGTGTAGGGCGCTGTACATGTTCTGGGTGTTGTCTGGGTGTGGCGGGGGGTGAGAGCGGTGTTTGTGTGTTGCGTGTGTTGCGTTGTTTGTGGAGCGCTGTGTGTCTGTAGCGTTGTGTGTGTGTGTGTTGCGCGGTTTGTGTGTGTGTGTGGTGTGTTTTGGGGGGAGGTATGTTTTGTGCAATGTGTGTTGTGCGGTATGTGCGTATATTTGTGTGTGCCGCGGTGTTTGTGTGTTGGGTGTTGTGTGTGTGCAGCGTTGTCTGTGTGTGTGGGTGTCTGTGTAGGGCAGTTGTTTGTGGTTCCCAGTGTGTGTGTGTGGTGTGTTGTGCAGTGCGCGCGCGTGTGTGTGTGTGTGTTGGGGGGAGGTGTGCACTTCCCATCGTGCTCCATCCCCCATGCAGCGTACTCCCCATCGTGCTCCATCCCCCATGCAGCGCACTCCCCATCGTGCTCCATCCCCTATGCTGGGCACCCCCCATCGTGCTCCATCTCCCATGCTGCGCACTCCCAAACGTGCTCCATCCGCCATGCTGCGCACTCCCAAATGTGCTCCATCCACCATGCTGCGCACTCCCAAACGTGCTCCATCCGCCATGCTGCGCACTCCCAAACGTGCTCCATCCGCCATGCTGCGCACTCCCAAACGTGCTCCATCCGCCATGCTCCGCACTCCCCATCGTGCTGCATCCCCCATGCTGCGCACTCCCAAACATGCTCCATCCGCCATGCTGCGAACTCCCAAACGTGCTCCATCCGCCATGCTGCGCACTCCCAAACGTGCTCCATCCGCCATGCTGCGCACTCCCAAACGTGCTCCATCCGCCATGCTGCGCACTCCCAAACGTGCTCCATCCGCTATGCTGCGCACTCCCAAACGTGCTCCATCCGCCATGCTGCGCACTCCCAAACGTGATCCATCCGCCATGCTGCGCACTCCCAAACGTGCTGCATCCCCCATGCTGTGCACCCCCATCGTGCTCCATCCCCCACGCTGCACCAGCATCAGCCTCTCTACTCGCAGCATAAGCCTCTCTACTCGCAGCATCAGCCTCTCTGCCCGCAGCATCAGCCTCTCTCCTCCCAGCATCAGCCTCTCTACCCGCAGCATCAGCCTCTCTCCTCCCAGCATCAGCCTCTCTGTCCCCAGCATCAGCCTCTCTGTCCCCAGCATCAG